>NW_015667292.1:636457-686053 GCF_001515625.1 Sinocyclocheilus rhinocerous
CAGTCTCATGAGAACGGCTCGTCACCCCACGGAAGAGAGGGGCAGGGGGAGCAGAGCTCATTAGCATTTAAAGGGACATGCAACAAAACGGGTTGCTGTGAAAAGAACTGTTTTTGACAAGGTAAAAAGGGTGTTGTTTTACACTACCATTGAGAAATTGTAACCAAAGTATGTTATAGACTTTTCATTAAGACCCTAAAGAATCATATCAACTTGTGGAAAATGGGCATCCGATGACCCCTTTAAGAAGATAGGGTGTTACACCATGTCTACAATGGACGCACGTGGGGCAACAGCTATAATCATTGATGCACTCTACATCGAATGTCACACAGAGCAACAAGCCACAGACAGAAAACTGATGCCTTGTTCTAGTGCTGGGCGGTATACCGGTTCATACCGAATACCGGTTTTTATTTTTGTTATGATATGAATTTTGAAAATACCGCAATACCGGTATATGTCACTTAGACAACGTTCGGAACGCGACACTGTTTGAAAGGGGTGTTGCACTGTGGTGAGGGAACAGCTGTATGTGTTACTAAGCATGAAAGTTCCGAAACTGAAGCTGTAGAACTAAAAGGAACGTGATGACACAGAAGAACTCATCCACAATATCCACATTGACCGCCACAAATATCCACCGCCCCCTGCCATCAGCTCCCGCGTCTCACACACACGAGCGCGACTTTAGCACTAGATTTAGCAACTTTCACACCCTTTTAGCGGCTTTTTTCCATAGAATATTCATACTGACAAACCTAGCGACTTTTTTGGATAAACCTTAGCTATCGTTCAGCTGGAAGATTTCGCCAGTGCTGTCCCGCGAACGCGAGGTCTGACTTTCCCGGAGAAGTGTCACCTCTCGGCGTCTGTTCTGTGCAGTGAGCGGCAGAGAAGCAGCACATTCAGTTGGCCGCACCGCAGCCGACTCGTCAATAAATGAGTACAAAACAGCGTTTCCTAGCACCTGTCGCTTACTGATTGTTTGGAATTATAAATATGAGCGTAGTTCGTCTGTTAATATCACATGCACTTTTTTGTTTGTTGTTTTTTTTAGTTTGTTACTCAGACGCAGGCAGTGCGCTGCATGAGACAAAAAAGTAATATAGCCAAAACAACCGCATAGCCGCTCTTTAGTGTAGATGCATGTTGATTTTATCAGACGATGCCGCGATTATAAATGAGAGTGACTCCTGGTTAACATGTATTAAAAGGGGTCGTGTTTAGTCACTATTTAGTGTGGTATTTTTTGACAATATTCACTCATCATGACAGTAAAATAGGGCATTCTAAGTCAATATACTGCAGTATTTCCTCTCTCAATCAGTAGAAAATATGGTTAACACCCGGTCATGCATGAAAAAAAAAAATACCGTCATGTACCGTGAAACCGGTATAATTTTGAAAAATACCGTGATATAAATTTTTGGTCATACCGCCCAGCACTACCTTGTTCTGTTTTGGACATTCTCCACCTGATATGCTCTTCTTCCAACAACAGGGCAAATGGATTTGGAACGTTCACTTAGACAAGCTGTGTTAGACAGCACAGTCTTCAGGAAGTGCCAATCAACAGTAAGTGCATAAGGGGGCAATACCACCAGTCGTTATGACGTTTTGTCACATAACATTGGTTAAACGGAAATGTCGTCGGCGGCTATTTTTTTTATCGACATTTATAAAATATTGCAAAAGCATTGCACAAATCAGTAATGGAAATGCAGCTTGTGAGAACAAGTTCAACAAATACCTGTATCTGATTTCACATATGAAGAGGACGTTTAAGTACAGAGAGGCTCATAAAAAAAACACACACACAATTACAGCTGTTTTTATAAACTATTTTAGGATGTCAGCAAAACAATAGGGCATAAAAAAAACAGTTCATTAAGCAAATATTCCAAGCTGCCAATGGCTAGGGCAGAGGAGAGTCAATCTGAGGATGTTATTATTCCATTATCTAATTGTCAGGGCACATATGACTATCTAATTTCATCTTCCAACACAAAATGACGCCATAGGCAGAGAAGTGGTGGCGATATGTGATATAAAATTCAATGCACATTTTCGCCCACTTGGGTAAAACTAAAAGTTCAAAAAGCCGCAAGAAATGACTAGCTTTCCAAGTTAAAAACCTATTTATGTTGTTTTTGTCAGTGAACTAATCACATTTTAATTCCTTTTTTTTCCTCTAGTATTTTGTGTTTCTGCAGAGACCATGATCCAATTAAGCTCAGGCTTAGAGCTTATCTCTGTGCCCATAGCCTGCAGAAGTGAATGGGCTCTAATTGTCTTTCTTAATTGCCACGCTGATTCACCTGCAGCTGGGAAAGGTTAGATGGCAGTCTCACAACACCCTGACAGACCTGGAATGGAAATGATGCTCCTAATGAAGATACTGGGCGGACCTATTCTTCACACTGACAGGAAGGAAATACACATCCAGGAAGACTTACAGGTTCCAATAGGGATTAGAGGGCTTCGGGGTTTCTCTCTATTGGGCCCATGTTCTCATGGGCTTTGGCTGCATCTCAGCACCATTATCGCAAACTCAAAGCCTGAACTATTCACAGATTAGTGCTGGAGGGCAGCTGACTCCCAAATCACACACACATGCTGGTCTGAATGTCGCATTCCAAGCTGAGTATTGATTTGAGTTGATATGTGCATTGTATCAAAATGAGACAAGATCAATATGAAAGTGCACACCACTTCAAGGCTTTATTAATATCAGTTTAGATGAAAGTTTCCATTAATTTTTTTTTTTATGACATAGGCAAAATATGTAGATCAACTTGACCCCAAATTAGTGTAGCTACTGTACACTGGTGTTGTCAAACTAGGGCTGTGCAAAAAATCGAATGCGATTTCCATGCTCATCTCGTCAGTAAAGCCGGTTCTATGATTTGTAGTAAATCTCCAGCACATGCTTTTAGATGGAGCGGCATTTACTACACAGAGCCATTAGATTTTTTGCACAGCCCTATGTCAAACAAATACAATTTAACACAAGGAACAATTTTTTGGTATTTACCAAGCAGTCATTGCATTAATAGCACATTTCAGAGGCTCAGCATGACTTCTACAACAACATTTTGTAACATCATTGTAACATTTTTGACTCTTTAATTGGGGGCTTTTCTCTGCAAATATTGGCATAATTTATCAGCATATGTAATTAGATCCAAACTGACACCCAAATAGCCTACCACTCAAAAGTTTGGAATCCGTTTTTTAAAAAAAAACTTATTCAGAAAGAGTGCATTCACCCAGAATGAAAATTATCTAATATACTCAAAGAAACTGATACAGGTTTGGAACAACTTGAGGGTGAGTAGCTAAATGACAGAATTTTCATTTTGGGGTAAACTATCCCCTTAAATTGATCAGAAATAACAGTAAAGACTTTTAGAAATGTCTCAAAGTTTCCACAAAAATATGAAGCAACACAACATTGTCAAGATTGATAAGTTCCCTTAACACCAAATCAGCATATTAGAATGATTTCCAGATATTGGCATAAGTTATCAGCATATGTAATTAGATCCAAACTGACACCCAATTAGCCTACCACTCAAAAGTTTGGAATCCGTTTTTTTAAAAAAAACTTATTCAGAAAGAGTGCATTCACCCAGAATGAAAATTATCTAATTTACTCAAAGAAACTGATACAGGTTTGGAACAACTTGAGGGTGAGTAGCTAAATGACAGAATTTTCATTTTGGGGTAAACTATCCCCTTAAATTGATCAGAAATAACAGTAAAGACTTTTAGAAATGTCTCAAAGTTTCCACAAAAATATGAAGCAACACAACATTGTCAAGATTGATAAGTTCCCTTAACACCAAATCAGCATATTAGAATGATTTCTGAAGGATCATGTGCCACAGAAAACTGGAGTAATGAGTGCTGAAAACTCATCTTTGCCATCACAGAAATAAAACTTTAAAATGTATTAATAAAGAGAACAGTTATATTAAATTGTGATATCTCACAATATTACAGTTTTTACTGTATTTTCAATCAAATAAATGCAGCTTTTGTGAACATAATAGCCAACCCCAAACTCTTGAACAGTACAGTATGTTTTAATGTATTCTCCACATTGAAGTTTGCCCATGACTAGTTACATGACCAGGGGCCTGTTTAAAAAAACAAGTTTACCAAATAAACCAGTATCATTTCAGATAGTCTGACTTATTTTGAACCAAATCAACTGACAATAAGTCAGACAGCTGAATCAAACCTGGCTTATTTGGTAAACTTGTTTTATAAAACAGGCCCCTAGTACAGCAGGTTAGCATGAAACTTTCTGATCATCCTCTGTGTCCTCTACTTCGCCCTTGAACTGATGCATGGGACACAATACGGCGCTAATACTCCATGATGCACCATAGCGAGCAGAGGGATATGAGAAGACACTTCAGTGCCAAAAAGACTGGATTGAGCAAAATTTCTCAAAGGGCTTCTGCACTCGGGCCAGCCTCCAGAACCAGGCCCTAGCAATGGTGGCTTTTGTTCCAGCCCAGCAGGAGGGCCCAGAAGGCCAGGTGGCATCAAAGCGATACTTTAAGACCCTGCTATCCTAAATGGGAAGCCCACGGGATGGACTGACCGAGCCACACCTGTGCTGGTTTGATCAAGGATCACAAAGGTGCCTCGACCATGACCTCCAGAAGCATGCGTCGACGAGTTACTATTACGCTTCCAGGCTTGTGCAGGCGATTAACATGTCTAATGTCTCAGTGACAGTACGGCTGAGAAGGGGGAGATAGGGGTGTTTGCTGGCAGAGGAGTGTGAAATCCGCTAATTAACGTGACCTGCCTTTGATCCAAAGAGAATACACAAATGACATCTGAATCAGGAGGAGCGCTAGGCAAACTGGGGGATGTGCCCCACCCAGGCATGCTGGGGCTTGGCGTGCGACTTCAACTCTCCGTCAAATTACATATCCTGCTCGAAACAAAGATGTCACTGGGATCAGCTTTTCTTTTAAGAGCATCCCTCCTTCAAAGTTTTCTCCATCCGCCAGCATCTATCTCGGCCTCCCGCCGTTCTCAGAGAACATGTGTGGACCAGGCGGCATCTTTAGCGCCAGGTCTGGAGCAAGCAGTCCCCTCCCCGTCCCCATCCCCACAGATGGCCCTAGAGACCCCTGCCTGACGACGTGTTGTTGTGCTGTGCACTCAAGCACACTTGATTGAGGAGGAGGACACATCTCTTCCTCTCTCCATCCACCACATGGGGCTCACCGAAACATTCCACCCGCTACTCAAGCATCAGCAGTCACACGCTCCGGACAGATTGCGGAGTGATAGGTAGCAGGAGGGTGGAACGGCGAGATTTTGTCGCACACAATTATATTCCATTTTTTCTCTTTTCAACAGACTGCTCACTGCAAGCCATGCCAGAAGATGATTCTGGGGTTTTTTTATCGTGGCCCCATGTGCGACTCGCATTGCATATGTAGTAACAGAGAGCCAATTTCCCAAGCTATGTCACTGGAACACACATGGGGGCGTCTCACAGACATGTCACGATAATGACTGTTTACCTGCCCTCTTCCTGTCTCCATTTTCCACCGGCTGCATCCCATCATACAGAGAAAGACAGAAATGGAGAGCATAACAACATTTGTTTGAAATGGCATACTAATCGTATAATGTGCCCTGTATGAAATTTTACTGTTTGGAATAGAAATTTCACCACTTGAAATAGCTACAAAATCAAAATGTATATATTTATGGTTTCTGTGACCCAAAAAAAAAGATTTAACTTGAAATGATAAAAGAAAAGAAATGTTCTACTGTACAGTAGATTGCACTTTTCAAAGTAATAATAAAATGCAATTTAATTCTTTATTGTATACAATAATTAGTTTGTGATAATACATTTGTATTAAATCATAAAACTCAGAGTGCACAAAAATAAACAGACTACAAAATTTATTTAAAAAAAAAAACAATAATACAACAATGATTTACATTTTTTAAATAAATTGTGGAATGGTTAAAGTTTAATGAATTCAATTAATTGGGCTGCATGCTTTTTTAATTATTAACATTTAATTAAACGATTAAAATGGAATTCAGAAAAAAAAAAATGGAAACAGAATTTGGGGAAAAAAATAAAAGAGCCCAGTTTATGAGTTGGATGTCACACGCTGAATTAAACATCCAGTGTACTAGTGAAGTCATGTGACAATGTAGCATACTACAGTGAAACATTACTACATACTGTACACATAAGAGTAAGCAGAACACTAAAATTACTTGCACACTGAGTCCGAAATTTTCGTATGCATTTTTTCATATTCATCATATGATATTCATCACCTAAACATTTGTCACGCACAGAAACCTTGCACACTGAATCTGATGCGTATTAATTAATCCGTTGTGAAAAAATTTGCAAAACAGTGGAGTCTTCAAGCAGTGAGGATGATTTTGTTGTCCTCTTGGCTCTTAAAAAGAGAAAAAAGAAAGGAAATATTGGGTCCATCCAATCCTGAGATATAGAAAGGAAGGAGAGTTCCCCCTCCTAAATAAGGAGCAGTGGGATTATCATGGGCGATTCAAAGTTTACTTCAGGATGTCAGTGGCTCAGTTTGATGCTTTGCTAGCGATACTTGACCATCGCCATTCTGGATTTTGCGGTTCGCTTGTACGGTGGCTCTGAATTATCAAAAGTTTTATCAAGTTTCGGAGGCAAGTGTAAACGTGATTGACAAAACGTGAGGTCATATTTATTTTTCAGCGTGCGAAAATTTCGGACGAAAATTTCTGACTGAGTGTGCAACGACCTGAAAGGCTGGAAACACTGCACAACTTTTGCCCAGATTTGTCCTGATTTGCAGTCTGGATTTTTCAGTCGACACTAGTTGCCGAACATCAGAGCCAGTCTGCAAATTTTGGGCAGTTTAAAAATCAGATTTTTGCTCTCTGTCTGAACAAAGCCTATTATTCTTGAATAGGAGTAAGGTTTAAATCAGGTTTGTTAGACTGACCTATCTGGAACATTTCAAACTATATTACCATCTGTCCAATCCATATCAAATTTGAACACAAACCTTGTCAGTGCCACTCCACAGCAAACAGAGAAAGTGTTGCAGTAGTGGTTTGGGGGAAGCTTCATAAATTGAGCAAGCGAGGAGGAGTGCTGGACGAAACAGCACACTGTAATTCACTGCATCCTCCTATCAGACACGTTGTGTCTATCTGCTTTTAAGAACCAGTAGGGACTGTCAGATCTCTGGCAGGCTGTCGGGAGCAGATTAAGGACACTATCTTGGCATCGAGCCGGGTCTACAAGCACAGCTTCTGGAAATAGATAGCACATGCAAGCCTATAGCCACAGAACACACTGCAGGTGCTCAGGATGGGGCTGTGTCCAATAGCATGAGCCTATTCATAGAAGACACCAGTCTCTTTGTAGGGGATGTGCTGCAACATTAATGATTATTAATTAATGCCACAGATTAAAGTCTTGGACAAAAGAGGATTTTTATATTGAAGAATCTTCCTTGCTGTGATCTCTGCTTTGTAAATTCAACACTCACCCACAGAGGATCATCATTTTAAATGCTAAGCCTTCATTTAAATGTTAAGTGTGTCACTGAAGTGCCACCAGTGGCCCAAAACATAATTGCAAAAGTTTCCAAACAGGTTCCCAAACACTTTTATCACCCCTTATCAGACATTGCATGAAAATAATTATCAGCATTGATTAGAATTTTAATATTGGTGCAATTTTATTCAGAGGCCCAAACTGAGCAACAAAAAAATATTACTGTTACAGCAAATATAAAATGCTTGTAATGTAAAAGCTTGTAATGTACAGTAAATCACTGAAATTTTTATAGCAGACTATACATGAAATGCTTACAAATGTATGCATCTCCCAATAATATATCCTAGTAAGATGATATTTAAATGCTTGTTTTATACTAAAAGCTCTGTAGTTTTAAATGTGAGGGGAAACGTACTGTAATTCAATAAAATGATAATAAATGTATAGGTTAATAAATGTTAATGTAATAATAAATGCCAGATTTTTCAAGTGGCTCAGTTTGATGCTTTGCTAGCGATACTTGACCATCGCCATTCTGGATTTTGCGGTTCGCTTGTACGGTGGCTCTGAATTATCAAAAGTTTTATCAAGTTTCGGAGGCAAGTGTAAACGTGATTGACAAAACGTGAGGTCATATTTATTTTTCAGCGTGCGAAAATTTCGGACGAAAATTTCTGACTGAGTGTGCAACGACCTGAAAGGCTGGAAACACTGCACAACTTTTGCCCAGATTTGTCCTGATTTGCAGTCTGGATTTTTCAGTCGACACTAGTTGCCGAACATCAGAGCCAGTCTGCAAATTTTGGGCAGTTGGAGTTGACAGATTTTACAGAAAACTGTTTGTGTATGATGCGACTTTTTTTTTAAGCTTCAGATTATGATTTTTTACCAGTTGAAGGATATCAAACATGTTACATATTTAACGCCAATTTTACAACACATTGTTTTCATTTGTCACGCATCTCTCAGTCCCAACAATGAGGAATGTGTTTCTGCAAATTTGTGGTTCAGAACTGCATGATAGTCTGGAAGTGTGTTATTCTCAGTCGATCAGAATATGATGGCGAGTTTTTCTCTGGAACCATTCACAAAGTCAGCAAGTGTCTTTCAAAAGTCAGCAAAATCTGTTCAGATTTTCAAAATAGTTTAATGTATTCCCGCTTTAAAATTAAAAACACAGACAACCAAAGAATCCACTAAAACGAAATCTATACTGGGAAACAACAGCCTCACATTGCAATCAAAACTGATTTGTTTTTCTTTTTTAATTTGATCTTTGGGAGTATATACACAGTAATTAGTATGTTTATTCATATGGTGTAGTCAGTATCTGTTATATCTACATTGGTTTTCATAGTAACGGCCCAAGCATTCTCATGATGCCGAGAGGCTTTCTTCTGCTACAACAGAGTTGCTGTCATTGTGGACAGAGATGAGGAAAACTAGACATTTCATCACCATCATGACCTCCATCTTGCTGCCCATTACAACACCTTGTTAATGATCTCATGGAGAGACAGCATGACAGTACATTATATGCACCGTGTCCATGGCAAACAGTTAACTATATAGGGAAAAAGGGAGGAAATTGGTATTTTTGGGCACAGTTGTAGATGCTACTGTGCATTGTGTATGATGTTACACATACACTGCATCCCAGATGAAAACTAGGCTACTTTGAAATCTGACCTGACCCTTCAGACTGATGCACGTTTAAAACTAAAATTTTAATTGGATTTTAAAGCACCTACAAATGTGGTCTGGGTTTACGAAAACTAAAAACAGTCAGATATGAATGGGTGGGCAGCCGCAGTATGAACAAAATCGTATCTTTTAAACAGTGCAAATCAACAAAATCTTATCTTTTAAACAGTGCAAATCACAATTTTGTTATTGTTGATGAAAATTCAAAGAAAAGTATATTTGTACTTTTTTTTAATGCAATGACTGCTTGGTAAATACCAAGAAAATTGTTCCTTGTATTAAATTGTATTTGTTAATGCCTTTTTCAAATAATTAAATTTAAAGTTTAATTAACAACTTCATTTCATTTTCTTTTTTTATTTGAAAACTGATGCACACAAACCTAAAAAGAAGTAGCCTATAGCAAAAATAATGTCACATTATATTTTACTCGAGTCAAAAGTCAAGACAGTAAACATAGCATTATAAAATTGATAGCATTATAAAAACATAGCATAAATTTTTTTTTGGGGGGGGGGTCTATCCCTAACCAAAAAAATATTACTGTTACAGCAAATATAAAATGCTTGTAATGTAAAAGCTTGTAATGTACAGTAAATCACTGAAATTTTTATAGCAGACTATACATGAAATGCTTACAAATGTATGCATCTCCCAATAATATATCCTAGTAAGATGATATTTAAATGCTTGTTTTATACTAAAAGCTCTGTAGTTTTAAATGTGAGGGGAAACGTACTGTAATTCAATAAAATGATAATAAATGTATAGGTTAATAAATGTTAATGTAATAATAAATGCCAGATTTTTCAGACAGATGGACAGATGGGTGGACGGATGGATGGATATAAGTAAACCTAAGTTACCTCAGCCAATGTTCATCTTTAAATATTAATAGCAATATAAAATATAACAAAAAAATATTACTGTTACGGCAAATATAAAATGCTTGTAATGTAAAAGCTTGTAATGTACAGTAAATCACTTAAATTTTTATAGCAGACTATACATGAAATGCTTACAAATGTATGCATCTCCCAATAATATATCCTAGTAAGATGATATTTAAATGCTTGTTTTATACTAAAAGCTCTGTAGTTTTAAATGTGAGGGGAAACGTACTGTAATTCAATAAAATGATAATAAATGTATAGGTTAATAAATGTTAATGTAATAATAAATGCCAGATTTTTCAGACAGATGGACAGATGGGTGGACGGATGGATGGATATAAGTAAACCTAAGTTACCTCAGCCAATGTTCATCTTTAAATATTAATAGCAATATAAAATATATTATAATATGAAAAATAATATATTATTCTTACATTTACTTGATAAAATTCCTAAATATTTCACAGAAAAAAGAAAAAAAAAACAGTGTACCTCATTTTTAGAAATATAGCTAGAAATAAGCCCTTTTATTTTACTAAAAAGTAAGACCATGAACAAAATCTTATCTTTTAAACAATGCAAATCACAATTTTGTTATTGTTGATGAAAATTCAAAGAAAAGTATATTTGTACTTTTTTTTAATGCAATGACTGCTTGGTAAATACCAAGAAAATTGTTCCTTGTATTAAATTGTATTTGTTAATGCCTTTTTCAAATAATTAAATTTAAAGTTTAATTAACAACTTCATTTCATTTTCTTTTTTTATTTGAAAACTGATGCACACAAACCTAAAAAGAAGTAGCCTATAGCAAAAATAATGTCACATTATATTTTACTCGAGTCAAAAGTCAAGACAGTAAACATAGCATTATAAAATTGATAGCATTATAAAAACATAGCATAAATTTTTTTTTGGGGGGGGGGTCTATCCCTAACCCCAACCCCAAAGCTACACCTATAACTCTGATGGGCAGAAACAGATCATTGTACAAAGTCGTACAAATGTGATTATGAATTCATCGCCCATTTGCTTACAATTGTAACAAATTGCCATGACCATGTTGACAGTTTTTTGAGAGATTCTGCTTTTCTTTGTCTTTGGAGTATTACAAGCTGTTCGTGCATATATAAGATCCATAAAGTTCCAAAGACTAAAGTCTCAAACCCAAAGAGATATTCTTTATAAAAGTTAAGACTCGTTCACGCCCTCCTAAAACACATCATTTAAACGCCCCAAATATCTACGTCACGTGTTGGAAGATTTGCATAACACCACCCAAATTTTTACGCAAAGAAAGAAGGCGTAACTTTTATTTTTCGCTGTAATATTGTTGCCGCAGCCATGTCGTGGAAATGCTGTGTGTTTCCAAATATGGTAAGGGGCGTAACATTTCGTTCACATGCTTGAGGTAATCAGCCAATCACAACGCACTGGATAGCTGGCCAATTAGAGCACACCTTGCTTTTCAGAATGATGAGCTTTGTAATGAAATGCTTACAAATGTATGCATCTCCCAATAATATATCCTAGTAAGATGATATTTAAATGCTTGTTTTATACTAAAAGCTCTGTAGTTTTAAATGTGAGGGGAAACGTACTGTAATTCAATAAAATGATAATAAATGTATAGGTTAATAAATGTTAATGTAATAATAAATGCCAGATTTTTCAGACAGATGGACAGATGGGTGGACGGATGGATGGATATAAGTAAACCTAAGTTACCTCAGCCAATGTTCATCTTTAAATATTAATAGCAATATAAAATATATTATAATATGAAAAATAATATATTATTCTTACATTTACTTGATAAAATTCCTAAATATTTCACAGAAAAAAGAAAAAAAAAACAGTGTACCTCATTTTTAGAAATATAGCTAGAAATAAGCCCTTTTATTTTACTAAAAAGTAAGACCAATCTATTAGGCCTATAGATGTCAGAAGGCAGTAGATTGCGTACAACTTGTTTTTTCATCAAAATTTTGCCCATGTTTTTAAATGTAAAGGCCCTACAAATTAATGTATCAAATATGATACACTATGGCTTTATAGAGTTAAGGAAGTCAACCTGTGAATGACTTACATTAGACTGATACCATGTTCTAACTTTAAGTACTTTCACAAAAACAGCATTTTCTGTAACTTTTACAGCATTTTTCAGTTTAGAGGTAGTGTGAGATCAAGCTGATTCAATTCAAGCTGATGCAATTAGCCTACTTGATCTAGACAATGATGCAGGAATCATGATAATCTACGTTAAGGCAAGAAATTTCATGAAACTAGACAGACACTGAAATAAAAGAGCTCTCTCTATCTGAACAGATGAAGATATTTGATGAACATATTTGTCTGCATATTACTTGAACAGAAATTCTCTGACAACCTTACCATGTTTAAAGGTCATTTTCAAAAAGTTACATATTTATGCTATTTAACAAAAGTCTAAAGCGGTTGCAGTTTAAAGGTCATTTTCAAACAATTACATATTTATGCTATTTAACAAAAGTCTAAAGCTGTTGCATGTGTAAGCTTTTAACGTGTCAGTTTGACTGCAATTTAACGGGTTTCATGTGTGAAAGTGGCTAATGATACAGTGCACACTTCACCTTACATATTCTTGCCACAGGGACAGTAAGAGTTTTGCTCAGTCAAAGCTGATAATGCAAACCACTCTGTTCCTCTACAGGGGGGTTTTCTGGAGGAATGCTCCTCACCCGCGATCCGCATGTTGAAGCCACATGGCGCACTGTGAATTAAAGGATCGAAGAGCATCTGAGTGACAATACATGATGATGTACTGCTTGATTTACATGTTTCATTCTAGCTCAATTTAATTAGGAATGAGCAATCAGCTTTTGTCTCATGAATGAAGCACACATGGCTCAGAATATGAAAATCACATAAATGCTTCAAATCCCAATGCAGCAGTAACACCGGACACACTGTGCCGTAATGCACCATATGTTTAACCATACAGACATTAAAACGTAAAGGCCTCTAATATAAAGCCTGGTGATTAACTCTCTTAGGAAGCAGATTTCAAACTGTTCTTTTAGTGACACTGGATATGGTAGGCAATAAAGCAAGCATCTGTTTGGTGCAAGTGTCTTTTCCTAATGAAATGTTGAATCTCACACCTGCTACCTGTCTCCTTCAGACCAGAGGGGATATCCTAAACATATTAGACGCCACAGGATATAAAACTAGCATTGCATGGCAGTTAAAATGCAGTCAATCTCCGTCACATTAATTTAAAATATATACATAACATTTTACATGGTAATGCTAGTAAAACGCCATATTTGCGCGATCTTGGAGAGTCTGAAATAGATGTTGCTCAATCAGGACATTAAAATATACTAGTGCTGTCAATTAATCGTGATTAATCGCATACAAAATAAAAGTTGTTGTTTGCATAATATATGTGCGTGTTCTGTGTATATTTATTATGTATATATAAATACACACACATACAGTATATATTTTGAAAATATTTACATGTATTTACATGTCTATATTTATATTCATATAATTTATATTATATATAAATATGTTTAATATATAAACATAACATATTTTTCTGAAATATATACATGCATGTGTGTGTATTTATATATACATAATAAATAAACACAGTACAAATAGCCTACATATATTATGTAAACAAAAACTTTTATTTTGTATGCGATTAATCGCGATTAATCGTTTGACAGCACTAAAATTTACAAATCATTACTTATTCAGAGGAATAACTGACTACATACAATACGGACCTAAAGACATGAAGCTTTATTTCCAAGATGATGTATGGTAAGCTTTTCATTTCAGTAAGTTACAACATAGAGCAATATAGTAACAAAGGCTTGTATTGTATTATTCATTTTGTACTCAAATCAATTTCTGATACTAATACGTTTATGTTTAATAATTCCGGAATAATTACGTACATAAAGAAACTGGCTATACTTTGTGTTGGATCAGTTAACTTACCTGTGTCAGCAAGTGCGCAGCAGACACACCCACCTTAACGATTTAAATATATCGCTTATTCTGCCCAAAAAGACCATAAACATTGCAGACAACATCTGGGGTGTATTCCAGAAAGGACGTTAAACAAACTCTGAGTTTACAACAAAACCCGCTTTCTGGAATACACCCCTGAAGTAAAATGAATGTACATACACGACATAAAAACTAATCCCGTGTGACTGATTCATTTCAAATTGGGTGATTTAGGTCACTTCCGGTAAGCGGAGAAACGGTAGTTTAACGCAATGAGTCATTATATAGATCAGTGCGCCTAGGCCAAAGAGTATAGAAGATATAGTATAAGTTAAATAAGTTAAGTATAAGGTCTTTGCCTAGGCCTAATTAATTACCTTATGCAAGCCAACTTCTGGTATGTACAGTACAAGTCAATACAACAGCGTCAGTGACTGCATTACTAAAGAGTGATTTGGCTTTTTCCTCTAGCCTATTAATTGAGTAAGCGTAATATTCAAGACGAATATTATGCTTACTCAATTATTCAACATAAATACAGTGATCATAAATACCAAGACCTTTTGTTGTTGTTTTTTTATACTTTGTACGATTTTATATTTTTAGTTTTGTTTTGTGAAATTATTTTATTGTCCCAGCCCCACTATAACTTTAATATAAAAATATAAATTACATGTGTAAAACAATTATAAATAAGTTAAATAATCATTAACTATTTAAATATTTACTTACTGTGAAATACTTTATTTACTGTGAAAAATGGTTTTAGGTGTTTGATATTATGTTATCAAACAAAGATTGTCTCACAGCTGTGGCATCATTCCCACCATAACAAACAACTTTGTCTAATAAAGTTGTTCAGTGTACAAGTTTAATAAGGATACAACAGTGTCACCGAAGAGCTTGAGATGAAATATGAAATGTGATGTGGGGGGGAAACAAAGAATCTTTTATGCATAATTTATAAAAAATAAAATGTAGCTGTAGTCAAATTATGCAAAATGTGTGAAAATTGTATGCAATTTTGTGTATGTAGGATATGGAATTAGACTTAGCAAGGAGGTGGTAATATTTAGGCCTATTTATTTATTTTTTTAAGTGTAAAATGTCATTTCCACCACTAATCAGAATCAGAATCAGAATCAGAATGAGCTTTATTGCCAGGTATGTTTACACATACGAGGAATTTGTTTTCGTGACAGAAGCTTCCACAGTGTAACAGAATGACAGTGACAGAACAAAAAACACAGATAATAAAAAATAGAACAAGTAAATAAGGAATAAAAAATATACAAATCGACAATTGTATGTACAGGTATATAACAATAGACAGTTGTATGTACAGGTATATTATGTGCAAATTGAAATGTAGACTGAGTATGTGTGTTAGATAAATAAGTGTATGAGTGAATAAATAGTGTGTGTTCCACAGTTATTGTTAAGTGTTCATGAGATGGATTGCCTGAGGGAAGAAACTGTTCCGGTGTCTGGCCGTTCTGGTGCTCAGAGCACTGTAGCGTCGACCAGATGGCAACAGTTCAAAGAGGGAGTGTGCTGGATGTGAGGGGTCCAGAGTGATTCTGCCAGCCCTTTTGCTCACTCTGGATAAGTACAGTTCTTGGAGAGAAGGGAGAGTTGTACCAATGATTCGCTCAGCAGTCCGGACTACCCTCTGTGCTACCTGTCTCCTTCAGACCAGAGGGGATATCCTAAACATATTAGACGCCACAGGATATAAAACTAGCATTGCATGGCAGTTAAAATGCAGTCGATCTCCTCTTGTGGGTCACTTTGGCTGTGTATTGTTTCCTTGCTGATTGTAATGTATTCATTCACGAAGTGCCCAAAGCAGAGAAAGGTCTAAATATTTCCAATTATCGAACAAAGTGTCAGGCAGACCTGTGGTAATTAAAACCCAGTTGACATGGAAGATAGTCTGCGCTCTCATAGGTCACCACTGCACACGCTGCAGGCTGCTCAGTAATTGCCACCAGATTTAATTGTTTTTTTTTTAAATCTTGATATGAAGCTGCGATAAACACCTGTTAGAGACAGTGTAAATCATGCATTTCTCCTTTCCATTTTTTTTTTTAAATGTTTCAGGGCTCCAGACTGTGACTAAAATAAAAAATATGCAGCTATAACTTAAAATCTAGTCAGTTGGGAAAGCTTTGCGTTCGTCCCATGCGACTTCATTGAGATGTTACTTCGTTAATGTGTGCGCCAGAGTTATTTGCATGCAATAGAATGCAGTTTAAGAGTTGCATGAACCAACATTACAAACTTTAATTTAGTGTTGTACATGTAGATGTACAACACTATATTATTTGGCCAAAAATACAAAGGTACAACACTACTCACTTAAAGGAATAGGTCACCCAAAAAAAAAAAATGTGTTGAAATTTTACTCATCCTCTGGCCATCCAATATCAGGACAAATTTGGATTAATTTAGCATCACTTGTTCACCAACGGATCCTCTGCAGTGAATGGGTGCCGTCAGAATTAGAGTCCTGATCATAAATACCAAGACCTTTTGTTGTTGTTTTTTTATACTTTGTACGATTTTATATTTTTAGTTTTGTTTTGTGAAATTATTTTATTGTCCCAGCCCCACTATAACTTTAATATAAAAATATAAATTACATGTGTAAAACAATTATAAATAAGTTAAATAATCATTAACCATTCCCAAAAAGACCATAAACATTGCAGACAACATCTGGGGTGTATTCCAGAAAGGACGTTAAACAAACTCTGAGTTTACAACAAAACCCGCTTTCTGGAATACACCCCTGAAGTAAAATGAATGTACATACACGACATAAAAACTAATCCCGTGTGACTGATTCATTTCAAATTGGGTGATTTAGGTCACTTCCGGTAAGCGGAGAAACGGTAGTTTAACGCAATGAGTCATTATATAGATCAGTGCGCCTAGGCCAAAGAGTATAGAAGATATAGTATAAGTTAAATAAGTTAAGTATAAGGTCTTTGCCTAGGCCTAATTAATTACCTTATGCAAGCCAACTTCTGGTATGTACAGTACAAGTCAATACAACAGCGTCAGTGACTGCATTACTAAAGAGTGATTTGGCTTTTTCCTCTAGCCTATTAATTGAGTAAGCGTAATATTCAAGACGAATATTATGCTTACTCAATTATTCAACATAAATACAGCGATCATAAATACCATGACCTTTTGTTGTTGTTTTTTATACTTTGTGCGATTTTATATTTTTAGTTTTGTTTTGTGAAATTATTTTATTGTCCCAGCCCCACTATAACTTTAATATAAAAATATAAATTACATGTGTAAAACAATTATAAATAAGTTAAATAATCATTAACTATTTAAATATTTACTTACTGTGAAATACTTTATTTACTGTGAAAAATGGTTTTAGGTGTTTGATATTATGTTATCAAACAAAGATTGTCTCACAGCTGTGGCATCATTCCCACCATAACAAACAACTTTGTCTAATAAAGTTGTTCAGTGTACAAGTTTAATAAGGATACAACAGTGTCACCGAAGAGCTTGAGATGAAATATGAAATGTGATGTGGGGGGGAAACAAAGAATCTTTTATGCATAATTTATAAAAAATAAAATGTAGCTGTAGTCAAATTATGCAAAATGTGTGAAAATTGTATGCAATTTTGTGTATGTAGGATATGGAATTAGACTTAGCAAGGAGGTGGTAATATTTAGGCCTATTTATTTATTTTTTTAAGTGTAAAATGTCATTTCCACCACTAATCAGAATCAGAATCAGAATCAGAATGAGCTTTATTGCCAGGTATGTTTACACATACGAGGAATTTGTTTTCGTGACAGAAGCTTCCACAGTGTAACAGAATGACAGTGACAGAACAAAAAACACAGATAATAAAAAATAGAACAAGTAAATAAGGAATAAAAAATATACAAATCGACAATCGACAATTGTATGTCCAGGTATAGAACAATAGACAGTTGTATGTACAGGTATATTATGTGCAAATTGAAATATAGACTGAGTATGTGTGTTAGATAAATAAGTGTATGAGTGAATAAATAGTGTGTGTTCCACAGTTATTGTTAAGTGTTCATGAGATGGATTGCCTGAGGGAAGAAACTGTTCCTGTGTCTGGCCGTTCTGGTGCTCAGAGCACTGTAGCGTCGACCAGATGGCAACAGTTCAAAGATCACCAACGGATCCTCTGCAGTGAATGGGTGCCGTCAGAATTAGAGTCCACACAGCTGATAAAAACAGCACAATAATAATCCACATGACTCCAGTCCATCAGTTAACATTTTGTGAAGCGAAAAGCTGTGTCTGTTTACCTCCTGGACAAGATTTTTTTACAGGAGAAAGCAAGATTGTGGATAGAATACTCATATTTTAGCCAGAGGAAACCATTTGAAGTTAAAAACGTCTTTTGATGGATTTGTTTCGAACATGCAGCTTTTCGCGTCACAAGCCATTAATGGGATTTTTACTTCTGGAACCCAACTGTTCCATTCTATAACAAACGCAGCAAGAGTCGCAGAGAGCAAATCATGAACAAATTACTCTTATGAACCAAATCTTTTTAATGAGGCTTTTGTGAATCTTTTTGCACTGACTCAAGCTCCTATTTTAGTTAGCCGTTTGAATCAGACTCACTCACTCAGTAAATGATTCAGAGCCATAACTGGCTTAACAAGCCACTCCTTTAATGAACCACGATTCATCTTCTGTTTAATGTCCAATTCAATACACAATTGCTGTGGTGTATACAATAAACTGAAGAACAATTTATCGAAGGATTAATCTGTCAACTAATAGGCTAAGTCATTTGGCGTAAGTCAATGCTCCTTTGCCATTTTTTGTCTGGAGCCCTATGTTGCTGTTGAGACCTGTGCAAATTTTTTATCTTTTTTAACAGCACATGGAAGGTATGCTGTTTATAAATACATTGGGTTTTAATGAGCTCTACCTGGGTGGTGCGTTCAGAAGAATATTTGACATTTCTGTCAGCCTAGCTGAAGAATACAGCTGTAGTCAGAGGGATTTGCAGCATTTGTTGCTGAGAGAATAGCAAAATTTATCATTCAAATCCCTTTGGGTCTAAAGTGTGAATGACATGAATGACTGAGCTGTTACAAGGTCACACTCACAGAGTGCTGAAATCAATTCATATACAGACAAATGATCAATGGTCAACAGTCATGTCCAAATAGTCATGAACATACTGGGTATTTAGATGCACATGAATACAACAATTTCTTTCTTATTTTTATGAGTCACGAGTTACTGCAGATTTTTATTACATTCAGTAGCACAACTTAATACATTATTCATGTCAAGCTTATGATCCAGATGACCTCCTATCTAGTTGCCCTTAATATGCTGATCTAGGACCCGCTTTCACTAAAGTCATGACCTTAACTATATTACCGGAACAAACAAAACCTTCAGACAGGCAATAAAATTCTATGGGTGTTCACTTGACATTACATTCCCATATAGACTGACTATAAGTTGACTAATTAATGCCCAGCTTTTTATTATGATCAAATCACAAACACCAAATTTCCACATCCTAACAAAAACCATGCAAAGCGAAACTCAAGCATAAAACCACAATAGGTAATGGAGACCACAGCAGGTGCTGCAAGCATACAAATCGGCAACACATCATATACAGGGGGTGTGGTTTATCTTGGAGAAACTATGGAGGTTGCCATAGTTATTGGTTCATTTCCAGAAAGAAAATGAGAAATAGGCGAATTTGGCTATTGTTAGAAAGAAAATCATGCTTAAAAATATGCTTTAAGTTCTGATTTTAAAGACACATCTTGTTACTGAATTAGTTATTTTATATATATATATATATATATATAATCGAACCCATGACTTTGCCATTGCTAGCACCATGTTCTGTTATGTTATTTTAATGTTATCTCTTCAGAAACATTGAGAAAAACTCATTGTAAATGACTGCAAACGTGTTTTTTATCCCTTATCAGCCCAATAATCATATTTTCTACCATTGTTATGGCTTGACAGACACCAAATGCACGTTTATGTCATAAATAAAGTGGCGTCACATACGAACAACACTGTCTGCTCTCAAATGCACCTGCAGGGAGACACTTTTGCTGCAGAACGCGGTCGCCACTCTCTTTTAAAACCTGAACGGTTTATTAACTTGATTTAACAGGAATAACAACCATATTGCGCTACTGTGTCAAACAGGGCATGTGAGACCTACACTATAATGAATCAACACTGAATTAATTCAATACCAGAACAAAATACTAAAACAACCGTAAAAACACAGCAAAAGATTAAGAATAAACCCAAACTAGCGACTCACCATACGTGGAGTTTCCTCGCAACTGATGAAGTGAATGTACGCCATTTCTTAAAATTTAATCTCATTTATTCCTTTTCGGAACTGTTTTCAAACGCCTAGAGAACTGGATTGCTCATGACGTCATGAAAGTGAAGCCGCCGCGCCGCCATATTGGTATTCCCCACTATTCCAATACATTCCATTGAATTAATAGGAAATCGTACTCCTTTTCGGAACTGTTTTCAAACGCCTAGAGAACTGGATTGCTCATGACGTCATGAAAGTGAAGCCGCCGCGCCGCCATATTGGTATTCCCCACTATTCCAATACATTCCACTGAATTAATAGGAAATCGTACTAATTTAATGAGAAAACATCACCTAACAAGTCAGCGTTTTTAAATCTGAACTGAAGTATCCCTGTACATTCTTACAATAGGCATGTAAACCATTTTTTGTTTAATGTCGGGAATTTCCCCTGCTTATTAAAAAGTTATGTTCATATACATTACAGTAGCGAATATCCGATTAACATGATAAACATCAGATGGACAAGATCCTCAATATAGGCTATATATATGACAAAGTGTTCATTCTCTGCAAACTTCAGGAGCTTGACAGAGGGGTCTTTAGACGTGCAGTCGTTGGTGTAGAGGGAGAAGAGCAGTGGGGAGAGAACACAACCCTGAGGAGCTCCAGTGCTCCAGTGCTAATTGCTATTAAGCAATACATAATCTGAGGAAAAATGGCTTTCAGAAAAACATGACAAAATTCCCCGTTTTGGACATTGTTAGAAGGCAAATTACTGTGAAAAATGTTTTTAAGAAAGTTAATTTACAAGTCAGTATATCAAAGTACCAGTGTGTTGCCCAATGATACCATCCCTGTACTGTACCATAATCCCCCTTTTTTTGTTTGTTTGTTTGTTTGTTTGTTTTTAAGCGTGGGCTATTCCCACAGACTGTATTCAGTTCTTGACTAACCTTGTGTTTTAGGCCCTCTCTTTGTCTGTAGTAGCCTGTCCATAGACTGGCAAACACCTTGTTTCTGGATTAATTTTCCATACACAGGCACTGATACAGAATAACTGTCATGATGTGAACGGCTTAGGATAAGACGAATGAAGCTAACAGAGCATTTCTGCTGCATTTCCCCTGTGAATATTAATGGAGCATGTGTCTGTATCTGCCTCAGTCGATGCCTCAGTACAGTGCAGACTTTTACAAACTTTTATTGCCCTCGAAGAGCATACTGCCTTGAATTCTGACAACTTAGTCCATTTAAAACAAACATCTACTGAGGTTTGTACTAACTTTGAATTAATATCCAGCGAGGCTTGCACTTCACACCTCCCATTAGATGTAAACTGGGTCTAAAGCTAGGGTTCGGTCAGCACAGCATGATGCTCAGGTCTAGAGGGAGCACCTGGTTGTGTAACACCCCAGTGCCGCTCCACAGGGGCCATGCATTATGCAGCGATTGCATTTCCATGCTGCTTCCTCCTGCGCAGCGTTAAAAATAGAAACGCAGACCTCGGTGCTCATGCTTCGTTGTTTACGACTGCGCCGTACTCCTTCGCTCCCGAGCACAGACGGTTATTACTCAAAAACCCATATACACACACGACATCTTACCAGAGATATTAAGATCAGAAGAGGTCAGGCTGCTCAAGGAAACATCGTCCTGAGATGTCAAAGAAGATCCCAAGCCACCAAGCTTTTTATGACTTACTTATTAATAAAAACACCTTTGTGTTCATATTCCCCTTCTGAACGGTTCCCAAGGTGTAGAGAAAAGGGGGAGAAAATGCAAACAACTCTGCATAAAGCTATCCAAATGCTTCATCCAGTGCTTGATACATTTTGTTATACATATTTTGTCTGGTAACTTGATATGGATTTACATATTACATATTCAAATGAACAAATGAATGATGTTTCTGTGGGGGCTGTGAGTTGTACTTTGCATTTTCTACCAACTTTGTGTTTAAACAACAGAAAAGGCCATTGAAATTTCCTCCGGGTATACAAAATCTCTATCTACTCTGTTTACTGTTGCCTGCTTATTAAAAAGTTATGTTCATATACATTACAGTAGCGAATATCCGATTAACATGATAAACATCAGATGGACAAGATCCTCAATATAGGCTATATATATGACAAAGTGTTCATTCTGAAATCTAAATAAAGATTTATGCTTTGTATAGCCTACACATACCTTCATTCGCCTTGCACAGTTATTCACTGTTTATGTAATTTTGTTATAATGTTTTTATTCGTACAGTAGGCCAACTGCAAATGTTTCAACAATGATTTCGTTAACATCATTCATTTTGAAGCAGGTTATGATATAAACGGTGGTTAAATTAATTATTAATTGTGATGAGAGGGGCGGGGCCGAGAGCCGTGGGAACGGAGCGAGGCCGGTGGAGTAATTGCTAATGCGCGACACCTGCGCCACTCGTCACATTAATTTAAAATATATACATAACATTTTACATGGTAATGCTAGTAAAACGCCATATTTGCGCGATCTTGGAGAGTCTGAAATAGATGTTGCTCAATCAGGACATTAAAATATACTAGTGCTGTCAATTAATCGTGATTAATCGCATACAAAATAAAAGTTGTTGTTTGCATAATATATGTGCGTGTTCTGTGTATATTTATTATGTATATATATTTACATATTACATATTCAAATGAACAAATGAATGATGTTTCTGTGGGGGCTGTGAGTTGTACTTTGCATGCACTACCAACTTTGTGTTTAAACAACAGAAAAGGCCATTGAAATTTCCTCCGGGTATACAAAATCTCTATCTACTCTGTTTACTGTTGTCACCATTGCAGTTCTAGTGCCTATTATAAGGAACAGCACAATATAAAAAGCGAGTGCAACTTCACTGACAGCTTCACTGAGGCAGCCTTTGAGCCCACGCATCAATAAAAACTGTGGCTCTTACTTTCTCTGGGTCTACCGGTATCAACACTGCAGACACAAACAAGAGAGAAAAAGACATCACTGAGAACTGGTGTACATACCCACTGCATAAGAGTAAAAGTCCATTACTTATCAATAAAAACCAACTTTTCCATGTTTAAAATAATAGAACGAAGAAACTTATGATGTAAAAACCATTACATCTTTTTAGTTCAATTTTCTTGTGATTCTACTGTGTGCGTATTGAAAAAAAATAACGTCTAAAGTTCATTTGTGTATTCAGAGAAGGGTCAGAAATTAAGAAGAGCTTAGAAAACAAATGACACAGAAAGTGAATGTCACAGTGATGAATTCCTCTTGATTTTATTTGTGAAATGCATAGGCTTTATATTCTATTTTTGGCCAAAAACTTTGACTAAACAACTTTGACTTTGAACTTAACTTCTTTAAGTTCATGTATTAATACATGTATATGCTAATGCAACAATATATTGAGTTCATGTTGATTGAATGGTATAATACGCTGCAAGAGGTTTATGCAGTTATGACATAGAAGAACCAATTTTGGTTCCCAAACAATTCTTAAAAGAACCATTTTTATCTTAGTGTGAAGAACATTTTAATCTAAATAACCTTTTTGCACTATAAAGAACCTTTTGTGCAATGGAAAGGTTCTGTGGATGTTAAAGTTTCCTAATGGATCCACAGATTCCAATAAAGAACCTTCATTTTTAAGAGTGTATAAAACCCCCCCTGAAAGGAAAATGTCACCTCTTTCCTGAAAGTTAATTTCAGACACTGACTCAGAGCTGTCATTACCTTCCACGAGTCTGTGTTAAATCACGATACAGTGTGGGTTGCTGCTCGACTGGGAGAGCTCAGTCTTGTTTCCTCGAATTGTTTGGGTTGCATAATTAGTTGAATATAAATCAGTGAATAAAACCCAATCTGCAATTCCAACGATAGGCCATTAAGTGCTAAACTCATTAGCATTTTTCTGATTCTTTTTGAATGATTATGTTGAAGACAATTTTCTATAAGATGCAAATAAGATGATCACAGACTTAATTTGTTAACTTTTCATTAATAAAACTTTACGAATCACAGCCCGAGTAGCAGTGTTTGAAGCCCTGTATGTCTCACATCACAAATGTAGCACAACTAGCCACCAGCTCCTCTGCTTCCTCTGACGACGTTTGATGAATTTTCATTTGGTAATATGCAGGGTTTGCAGTATTGAAAAGACTTTAATGTATCACATATTCTTTTCGTTCTCGCTCTCTCTCTTTCTTTTTTCGTTTTATTTAATTTTTTTTATATATATTTTTTTTTTTACCTTGAGCACCCTCACTGCACCATCAATGGAACAGTTGCCCAAAACTCAAGCACACTAAGTCCTGCTTATCCTAATGGGTCCTCTTAGGCTGAGAGGAGATACAACCGTGCCAGACTCAGACAAGAGACTGAGCGAGAGTGCGTGTTCACTCGAGGGATGATGCGCAGCAGGAGAGAAGAAGGAGAGAAGAAGGTGGAAGAGGGAGGAGGGGAGGAAGAAGGGAGAGAAGAAGGAGAGAAGAAGGTGGAAGAGGGAGGAGGGGGGGAAGAAGAGGAGGAGGAGGAGGGGAGGAGGGGAAGAGGGGAGGAGAGAGAGTCTCTATGGCCAACTCTGAATTTAGTTCTTTTTCAAGGTCAACCTCATACACATTGGAACGGTTATACAAAAACAGCATAAAAACAGGCTACATACAATGTGCACGTTCACTGGAAAGTGAGAATAGCTTCACAAAAGATGCTTTCTTCTAGATTTATGTTTTCAATAACAGCCGCCATTGCCTCTGTATCATCGGGGCTGAGCGGCGTGCACGACGTGAGCAATTTTAACGTGCTGGCGTTGTGATAACGGAGCAAATTCTTTTATTGATTTTGTTGTATATCACAAGAGTTTCCCCTTATCATCACTCTATAGGTCTACTGTCAGCCCACGCAGCCTCGTAAAGATAATTTCACATATTGCACAGATTTGTCACTTTTCCCCTGAAGACATCCACCGAGCACAAATTCATGGATGTTCATTAACAAGACGGTCAATTCCCTAAACAATGTGCTTCATGTCACAATAAAAAGCAGGTTTTATGGCTTGTAGCAGTAAAGCGCTATTAAACAGATAAAGCACACCAAACGGGCATCTGGAGGATTATAAAAAGGGCTGCCACACGAATAAACTCACACACCCCAAACCCATAGCCATTCAGAGAGAGGGGTTATTGAGTGCATGTTGAAAAATTGCGTAAATGCTGCCCCTTTCAGGAAGACTTCGGAGCGGCTGCGACACGATGCAGCTTGAGGAGAAAAAGACGAGTTTTCTCTCAAAAGAGGTTTACTCCTGCCCCCATGTGTTCAGTGTGTGACTTTTATGTAACTCTTCAAAATTGGAAGGAACATTTCACATCAGAGAATTTCAGAGAAATGTAATTGTGTCCAAGGTTAAATAAATAAATGAATAAATAAATAAAATTTAAATATTTATTTATTTATTAAATTGATGTGCAAAATGCACATAGGCCTACAGTATACAGCTGAAAGATTATAATACACTATTCTCTATCATATTTATTAACCGTATAATACTGATAATAATACAATTTGAAATGCTGCCCACTGACAATGAAGAGTTTATTTGCAAAAATAGATAACTGTTTTTTTTTTCAAAAATCATGTTTTTTATTGTTATCATGTTTTTACTGTGTTTTATTGTTAGTTAGCTGTATTTTTTTTTTGTTATTTTTTACCTAATCAAAATAACCCAACTGCAGTTTGATTGAGATTAATATGAAAAAACATGATTTTTGAAAACTGTTAAAAACAGAGTTATGTTTTTGCAAATGAACTCTTCAAAACAAACAAAACAGCTAAGACCCTTGTGCTCTGGTGAAGCAATAACAATTTGTCTCTTAATATCAGTAAAACCCAAAAAGTAATTTTAGACTTCATGGTGTCCAGTGCCCATTGTTCCTCCTTATGTTGAATAAAGACCAATACTTCCTAGACTCAAAACAGCCAGCATGAACACTACAAACTTGCGTGGAAAGAATCCAGACTGGCAACATCACTGGTTTAATTTGTTTGGCAGATGCTCCGCTGTGGGCAAAAAGGCTGAAAGACTTTTTCATGCAGCTTGTTGTCTAGTTTGTGTGTACTCTGTGTATTGTGTATAACGAGTTCATTGTATATCGAGTATGTTGTATATTTTCTGTAGTGTATATTGATACCAACAACTTTTTTTTATTATTAAAGGGCTATATTTGCCCCAAGGGTTGATTTTCTGAGGCTTTTTTTTTTTTTGCTTTGTGACAGCATGTATTTTTCAAACCTCAAAACAACATTGAGTCATCCATTTAGGTCAAAATGTAATTTATTAAATTGAACAGCATATACAAACAATATCATGACACAATAAACATTCAGCTAATACATTTATGGACTCAATATTATACAGTTCTCTATTGTCTGCCATCAGAATTAAATTTGAATATAATTGCTGTTCCTAGTTTTGAAGTTAGGAGGTTTTATTTCATGTTGAGCGTTTCTCTATCTGGATTTATTATTATTATTATTAGACTATTATTATTATTAATAATAATATGTTCTGCACTGTGGCTCCAGAAGTCACTGTATTTCATGTTCACCTCTAAAGAGAAATGAAAATAATCTTTTTCTGACGTTAATACATTTCTAGGATATGCTATGAATTCACATACTGTCATTTAATAAGAATATAGCAATTTAACAAAATTGTCGATCATGTTATACTTCTCCCTCTTCTACAATGACAGTGTGTTTGCCAACCCTGCGTGTTCGTTTGGAAAAGCCAAAGTCCACCATAGTGCTAATAATAGGGGTGCTTTGTCTTTTCTGTCTTGATCATTTATGTTGAATTAAATATTAATTGATGAACATGACATATTGCAATATTTTGCATATGATGGATTGCAAAGCATTCTAATGAAATATGCTGGTTTAAGCTATTATTTTCACCAGAGATAAGATGGTTTGATGGTTCCATCTGATCCAAGCCTGGTCAAGCTGTCTTTTGGCTGGTTTTAAAGGAATTTAAGAAATGTTCAGCCGGGCAAGCTGAAACGAGCTGAACACCAGTTTAGCCAGGCTGTAAAACTAGCTTTTATATTTTGATATTTATTCGGTAGTTTTATGTACGCTGAACAATGTCCGTTTTAAAAACATTTGCCCAGATTTATTTTTATTTAAGTCTTGCTCAAATATGTCGTATTCGCACTGTTTCGTTAAGCTTCGGCAGCGCTTCGTCTATTTCCGTTCACACTCGACTTTTTCCGCCACGCTCTCGGCAGCTCTCGCTCAGTGCAGTTGGGTTGATGATCGGATTTTCGTCTCGTTCTCTGTGTTGTTGTTCCCGGTGACGCGACGGAGGTGTAGCCTGACGCGGTCTCTTACGTGTCGGCCTGAATAAAAGTGGAGCTCCGAGGGCTCGAGAGTGACGGAGGGAGTCTGTATCGGTAAGAGAAGACAAGTGTCCGGAGGGAAAGGGCTTGTCCCTAATGGCATAAGAGTCTGGTTTGGGTTCGGCCCGTTGGAAACAAAGAGATCATGGCGGCTGTGGTTGTTGCATGCAGAGGGAGGGGAGGCAAACGGGAGAGCAGCACAAACCCAGGGTGGGAAATCTTGATGCATGGCTGATCGTTTAAAATGCAGGGAAATATGGATGCACAACATCTCTGGGTTTCTCAATGCATCTGTGCAGATCATATATGTGGGTTTTCCCCTTTCTTGTTAGCTTCTTTTACACACTGGCTAGACAAAAATGTGTGCTGCTGGGTGGATTCAGAGTGTAATACTCTTATATCATTCATTCAGGAATAATTTAATCTTCTCTGATGTCCTTGATGCATTGTGCGATTTATTGGACACACAGATTAGATTACAGATCTTTAGGATTGGGTTATTATTGCATTGTTTCATTGTATACTATTCTAAGTGCCGTGATTGCACACCCTCAAGCAAATACATTTTTATACACAATATTGAAAACTTTTTACCTTCTATACATTGCATATGACAAATAAATGCAGTACTGTATTGCATATTTTTATATTAAATTCCACAGATCTATTCAAATACAAGTCAACTTGATTATGAATTTTAAGACATTACTCCTGATCTGTCCACAATGACAAAAAAAGCAAATAAGCTTTTCCTTTTTTTTTTGGAATAACTCTAGGCTGTCTTTTGGATGCACACTTATAGTTTTAGATGTAAAGATATATAAATGCACAACAGCTACATGCTTCCTAGAATAATCAGTCTGGCAGAAAATAGGATTTGAAAAGTAGAGGGAGAACTATGCATGACAAATCAAACCACATAGACTCTGAGCGTCATGAGATCACATTACTGTCAGTTCATGCTTTCTGCCATGCCGGAGCTCGCTGTCTCTCTTTCTCATCTTTTTCTTTTTTTAAAGTGCTTTATTGGCCTTATTGTTTCACACACAGTTAAAAAACAGCCATTAATGGTAATAAAACATTGTGTTATTTCTAATATATTTATTTTATCATTATATATTCATATTATATAATCACAAAACATGATATTTTAATGATCTTACTAGCATTGTTTAGTTTGGTGGTATAAGATGTTTCTCTTTTTTTATTTTTTTATTTTTTTTAAGCTGAGTATAATGTCACAATTTTAGGGGACTGTTTGTTGGTTCGGCCAATGGCAAATAAGGGATTGATATCTTTTTGATATTTTTTGTTTTGTTCATTTTTTTCTTCTTTTTTTTTGTAATTGAGTCTGTAAGTTGCATTATTATTTGTGATGTTAAATTTGAAAAAAGCATGTTATATAAAAATTGTGGTGGGATATTGCAAGCACCACTTTCCTCAACTGTGAAAGCTTTAGCCTCCAGTGTGAGTGGGATTTGCATCCAAGAGGGCTGAAGCCAGTCGCATGTTCATTTATGAAAACCTATAGCCTTGCTAGCTATATATGGGGTAAATTAATCCAACTGCTCCTCTCCAGAGGAAGAGGCCTGGAGGTCAGGCACTCCAAAATCTACAAATGCTGAACAGTCAAGGGAAGCCAGGACTGCATTCACAGCATATTGTGATACACTTTCAATAAAAAAAGCTATATGATGACACCTTTATTGCAGTACTTAATTTTTTATCACTGGCCAGTGCACTAGTAATTTTACACTTTAATATTGGATGTTATTGTAGACCAATGCAGAAATAAAGATTTTCAGAGCACCTTGGGGTTACACACTGGGACTTTATTTAATGAGAACCTGCAAACTCTCTAAATTCACACTGGGATTTTGATTCATTTTTACTGTGAACTGTAATGCATTGCATCGCCCTATGTAGGCATATGTTTCGGCCAATACCTGCCAATATTCTGTGCTAAAGCATCAAAGGTCAGAGTTCACTGTATCCTGAACGTAAAAATGTTCAGCAAGGATTCACCAGTTTGTTTCTGTATCTTAAATTTAGCAACTAAATGAAGACAAGACATATTTGATGCAGTTTCTTCCCTGGACAAGAACGGTTTCTGGGAAAACCGTTTATCAATGGACATGCAGTGTTGCAGTCTCAGTTTTTAGACCAAACGGCCATTGTATTGATTCATAACTGCGCTTGTCTCGAGTGCAGGAAATTTGCACCCTTATTTCCGACGTAATGTCAAATGATTAAATTAAAACTCCATATAGAGTTGCAGCACAGGAACGATTTAGTCAAACTTAACTAATGTGTGGCTATATTTGTGTATTCTAAAATTAGCTTCCCTTTCCAAGAAAGTCTAGAGCTTCATTTTCATTTGCTTGTCTTATAAAACTGGACTAGACATTTTAGTGGATATTAAACTTTGTTTGGGTTGAGTTTTCATATTCTTATCATGTTACAATATTATACCAGCTAAACTATATTATGATACCAAGTAGTATTACAATACCACTGGCTTGGATGCAGTGATTCTTATAGCATTGCAATGAATGTGATGGCACCAGGATGCCATGAAGCAGTGGTACTTATATCAAACTTAATGCACATTTATTTATAGAAATCACAGTAACGAGGAAGAAAGGAATTCTGTCTAATCTGACATTACTTGTACAGAGGGCTGCAACTGAGCCACAGACTGTATTTTGGAGAAACAACCTGCTAATCACTTACATTTGCTTCTGTATATTAAGCTGGAATAGACGAAAGTATTTTTACATTGCAACAGTTACACAATTGAGATTGTCATTTACTCACCCTCAAGTTGTTTCAAACTTGTATGAATGTCTTCCTTCTGCAGAACACAGAAGATATTTTGTGTAACCAAACATTTGATGGTCCCCATTGACTTGCATAGTATTTTTTTTTTCTATACTATGAGAGTCAGTGGGGACCATGAACCATCAGTTACCTATATTCTACCCATCTTTTATGTTAAAAAAAGAAACTTAAACCAGTTTGAAACAACTTAAGTGTGAGTAAATGATGACAGAGTTTTCATTTTGGTGAACTATTCCTTTAATGTCACGTTTGATGTCATTACTTCATTTTTGTCAGATACTGTATGCCAACAACAGTGTTTGCCGAGGTTTTCCCTCAGTATTTCCTCAGTACTATGGAGGATGATTTCAAAGTAGAAATGTCAAAGTTACTGCCTAGTATAGTGACTTTTCTGTGTCTGTTTGATCAGATTTCTGCAGTAGCAGAGAGTGAAGACTTGCCAGAGTCAGTGGACGGTGTAAAAATTTTGTCTGGGTTTCCCTCTTATAGGTACACTTCATCTGCAATGCCATATCCAAAGTTTCATGTTGAGACTGTGAAAGTAGTGTTGATAAACAGGAATGAACTTACTTAAAGCTGCAGTCCGTAATTTTTTTGGTTAAAAATGATCCGAAATCAATATTTGAGCAAGTACATAACCAACCAGTGTTCAAAACCATCGCCTTACTTTAGCCCGAAAGTAAGGAAATTTTTCGCGGGAAATTCGAGCATGGCACTGCGTCATTACGTCACGTCTGTAAACATAAAGAAGTTGTCCCGGCTACTAGGCTATTGCATGTGAGGATCCTGCAGGTGGCCGATCATTTATAGCCTTTTCTCAAAGCAGCCAGAATAATTAAATGTATCATTTTGATGGCGGATTGTAATCCAGAAAGGATTATGTGTTTATGAAACACATGTGAAAGAAATTAAATTATATTCCCAAAGACTCACCCCAATCGGCCAATAGGTGACGCTACAGCGATCAAAAACGCAAAAGCCCCCATAACTCCTAAACCGCTTGCCGTAGGCTCAAGTGTCTTATATCATTGGATTCCTTGGCTCAATCAAAACCGATTCCGATTCCATTTCCATCTATAAAAATTTTCCGCCATTTTGAATTTTGTCAGAAACCTACTTTTGCGAACTAGTCCTAGCTGGAGCCGCGCCCACTCACAACCCAAGCAAGCTAGATAATTCCGCACCCAGCTGCAATTCCAGGTTTTCAAACAGAGATGGCGACAAAGAGGCAAAACCTACGGACTGCAGCTTTAACATACATTTATGTAATTCAAGTCACCATTAAATAAAATGTGTTATTTTTGCATAGATTATTGCAGTGTTTATTAAAATTATCATCATTATTATTATAATCATTTTAAAATGAATATCTCCCGAGTCTCTCCTCTTTAGCAAGATGACGCTCACATGAAACAATCACAGAAATTAACAAATGACAACATAAATACCGTATTGTCCCGAATATAAGACGATATTTTTTTCTTGGAAATACATCTGAAAAAACGCGGTCGTCTTATATTCAGGGTCTAGACTTTGACATGTCAATAATACACCCACAACACTAGGTGGCGCCAAATACGCATATCCAAAAAGCGTCTATGCAAACGTTAGCCAAATGTTAATTGTAGCATAACTCTTGTACGGAATGAGATATCTTCTCCAAACTCGGTACACATGTGTATGAGCTCAATCTTTGGTCAAATAAAAAAAATTGCGCAGCTCTGCCACTTGGGGGCTATAAGACAGAAAAAACCTATAAATAGCTATAACTAGGCAACCGTTGGTCCGATCGACTTGAAAATTGATATGCAGTGTCTTTGTCCAAAGTGGCACAAGTTTCTATGAGGACATTCGCATATCTAAAAAAACATGGCCGCTATTGACCAAACAATTTTAAGCACCTATTTGACAAGGTTAACGGAGGTCGATCGGAACGAAACTCGGTGGGCATGTTCGACTCATGGCCCTAAAGGTCCGTAAGAATTTTGAAAGAAATCGGCCACTGGGAGGCGAAATTGCGTTTTTCAAGTGCGTAAACGATTGTATATTTTACGATTTTTCACACATCAACACAATATGCTTATCATTTGATAGATCTTCTCATATCGAGTAACTTTGCCTCTAGAACCATTGCTGTCAATCAAATCGTTCATTAACCAAAAGCCTATAAAACCTAAACAAAAACTCAAAACTTTACGAAACTTGGTGAAAACATTTGTCCGATGACTCTTAACAAGCATGCAAAGTTTCATCAATATCGAACCATAGGTGGCGCTATAACAGTAAACAAAGTATCCAAAAACACAATATTTCAATTATAACAGAATTCTTGGTACGTATGTGTATGAGCTTAATCTTTGGTCAAATAAAAAAAATTGCGCATCTCTACCACTTGGTGGCGCTATAAGAGGGGAAAAAACATAAAAACAGCTATAACTACGCAACATTTGGTCCGATCGACTTGAAAATGGGTATGCAGTGTCTTTGTCCAAAGTGGCACAAGTGTCTATGAGGACTTTCGCGTATCTCAACAAACATGGCCGCCATTGGCCAAACAATTTTAAGCACCTATTTGACAGTTACTGAAAAAAAACAAGATTTGGTTTTTAAAAAGCCTTTTTCCAAAAGGTACATCTGGAAAAAGGGGGGGTCGTCTTATAATCAGGGTCGTCTTATATTCGGGCCAATACGGTAAGTGTAATAATGAAATATTATTATAATTAATAATTAAGTTTAATTAATTGTTTTGTAGGATGTTAATGGGATAGTTCACCATCATTTATTTCTTCCAAACCTGAGTTTCTTTATTCTGTTGAACACAAAATAATATATTTTGAACAATGTGGGCCATTAACTAACATTCTACTTTTTTTTTTTTGGTGTGTGTTCAGCAGAAGAAAGAAACTCATGCACTAAATTAAATTTTACGGTGGGATGACATGATAAGAATGTATGATAATTAAAAAATATTATGTAACATCATCAGCTCTTGCTTGTTATATTGATTGTTTTTGTCTACTGTGGCAAAAATGTAAACTCAAGATTTTGTCATTTCCATCCTGTTTCTTACCAGCTAACTCGATGATCATGGAGTCGGGAGCCGATGCCCAGCAGGGTGCAGACACTGCGGTCTCGGAAACTGAGAACCAACAGATCACACAGGCCCAAATCGCCACTCTTGCACAGGTAGGAACATAATCAATTGTTTACTACCATGTAGTGAATTCAGGACTTATCGTAATCTGTTTATTTTGAATCATGAAGAGCTAAAACATTGAATCAAGAGTCTGACATTAGAGACAGGATGACTGTGTTTGAATGTGTGTGTGATGTTGGATAGGTAACAATGGCTGCTGGACACGCTAGTGCCACAACACCCACAGTCACCCTGGTGCAGCTGCCCAATGGTCAAACAGTACAGGTGCACGGAGTGATTGCTCAACCTTCAGTCATTCAGTCTCCACAGGTGCAGACTGTCCAGGTAAGACAACTTAAATGCATTTCATTTTTGATGTATTCCATTCACCTCACATGGTTCTCTTAACATGCAATTATGTGAAATTAGTGCCATATGGTCAGATCTAAATATGACAGAATTGTCTGTTGATCAGATTTCCACATTAGCGGAGAGTGAGGACTCACAGGAGTCAGTGGACAGTGTGACCGACTCTCAAAAAAGAAGAGAGATCCTTTCTAGACGCCCCTCATATAGGTACGTATACGGTCTTCAATGGTTTCGTATGAGATAAGGACATTTTCAAGTCAACAGCTGTCTGTGATCTACAGGAAAATCCTGAATGACCTGTCATCAGACGCTCCAGGAGTTCCGAGAATCGAAGAGGAGAAATCCGAGGAGGACGCTGCGCCTGCCATCACTACAGTGACCGTGCCAACTCCAATATATCAGACCAGCAGCGGCCAGTACAGTAAGTCCATGACTGAAGTTTTGAAATATTTTGGGGTTCAGACCTACACCTCCCACTTTATAAGCACTGCTCAACATGTCTGGTGCACCATTATACCATAATTCCCAACATATTTGGTTCCATGTGCACAGCTTGTCACCAAATCAAGACCAGTTTTTTGGCAAATTGTCACCAGACCACATCTTGATTGCTGTTTCTCCTTCAGTCGCCATTACACAGGGTGGAGCCATTCAGCTTGCAAATAATGGTACAGATGGAGTGCAGGGATTGCAGACTCTAACCATGACCAATGCAGCAGCAGCCCAGCCGGGGACCACCATCCTGCAGTACGCCCAGACCAGTGATGGTCAACAGATACTGGTGCCCAGCAATCAAGTGGTAGTACAAGGTGAGCTGGACTATTTTCCCCAGATTTTTTACAAAGATACAATCCAGTTTTAAAGGGGTCATTGGATGCCCATTTTCCAAAAGTTGATATGATTCTTTAGGGTCTTAATGAAAAGTCTATAACATACTTTGGTTAAAATTTTTAATGGTAGTGTAAAAAACACCTTTTTTACCCAGTCAAAATCAGCTCTGTTTTCAGCAAGCCATTCTAGTCCATGTTGCTTTAAATGCTAATGAACTCTGCTGACCCCCACCCCTCTCTTCCGTGGGGTGACGAGCAGACTGTAAACTTCAGCCGCGAAACGGGCTTACTAGCACGTTATTAGGAAAGGCGATTTGCAAAGATTCATAAAAAACCCTTATACTCACTTCTTCTGTTGATGAAGCTGGATCACGAATGATTTGCGCGAATATAGACGCATTTAGGCAGATCGGGATCGGCACATTCCCTTCTAAACGAAAGTAACGTTAAAGGCCCGTTCACACCAAGCACGATAACTATAAAGATAACGATAAAGATATAGTTCTAAAAATCGTTCTCAATATTAAAGAATAGCAGAGTTCACACCACAGCTATAATGATAAAGGCACAGAGAAACGATATTGTTGTAATCACTTTCAGAACGATTTTTTTTCCAGCTGATGAACGATAAAAACACTGACAGCCAATAGAATGTTTATGTTCAAACAACTTGTAAAGTGAATTTTTTATCTGATGACCCCTGTAAGGATACAAACCAGGAAATTGCTTAAGTTAGTAAATAGTAAAAATTTTTATATTGTTTTCAACTTTTTGCCCTACTATGTTACTCTGGGCTATTCCGTGTTAAAGGTATCCATCATGATTCTATGCTTTAAGTCAGAATTTGGATTAATTGTTTGTTGGATGCATTTTGTCTGTCCTAAAGCTGCTTCTGGAGATGTTCAGACCTATCAAATTCGTACTGCCCCAACTAGCACTATTGCTCCAGGTGTGGTCATGGCATCCTCTCCAGGCCTGCCAAGCCAAGGAGGTGCTGAAGTGGCCACGCGCAAGAGGGAGGTCCGCCTCATGAAGAACAGGTAAAAACCAAAACAAGTTTTTGGTAAAAGTGATCACTTCTTAATATTATCAATGTTGAAAACAGTTGTGCTGCTTAATATTTTTTTGTAGAAACGGTGATTCTTTGATGAACAGAATGTTTCAAAGAACAGCATTTATTTAATTTTGTTTTAAAACATCAATGTCTTTACTCTTAGATTTGATCGATGTAATATGTCCTTGCTGAATAGAAGTATTACCCCCGGTTTCACAGACAAGGCTTAAGCCTAGTGCTAGACTAAAATGTAAGTCTTAGCTGTTTCAGCTGAAAGAAACTTGCACTGATTGATCTTAAAATATATCAGTGTCTTTGTTTTGTCTCAAGATGCACCCCAGTAATGTTTTTTTCTAAGCATGTTTATAAAAATTACTTAAATGTCCTAATTGAACTATGCCCTAATCCTGGTTTAGTCTAAGCCCTGTCTGTGAAACCGGGCCTTAATTTCTTATAATCTTAATTTTTGAACAGAAGTATAAACAATATCCAATATCTTTTTACTGTATCAGCTGCACAGATTACTGACTAATTTCAATACTTGAGAGCTTTCTGACAGATGTATGCAAGGCAGTGTAAATATAGCCTGTGTGATGTGAAAACAGAGACAAAAAAAGAAATCTGATTGTCAAAATATTGGATCTGCGCATTAGAGTTTGTAGTAAATGCATCCTAAAATACTGGCTGTTTTTCATTATGTTGATAATATTCATGAACAAAATATAATTAACATAAAACATCAACAACAACAAAAAGGATGTATCTGAAGGATACATGTAATTTTAATTGTTTTAATTTTGTTTGTTAATACGTATAATAGCATTTATCTTTAAATAAAGGCATGTGCAGTGTAATATTTATCTTTAAATAAAGGGATGTTCCATAGTGCATTTTTGCTGTAACAGAGAATCCTGAAATTTCTGATAATTGACTACTTATTTTGTCAACCCCATTTTGGACCAAAAAGATTCATTAAAACATCTGCTAAATAGATCTCAATATATATTTTCCCCCTTTAGAGAGGCTGCTCGTGAGTGCCGTCGAAAGAAAAAGGAATATGTCAAGTGTCTGGAGAACCGTGTGGCCGTTTTGGAGAACCAGAACAAAACTCTCATCGAGGAACTCAAAGCACTCAAAGACCTGTACTGTCACAAATCAGAGTGATGTACCACCCGTTCTCCCTTCATTCTGGCAGACTTGTGTGTACAGAGACTAAAGGACGCATGTTTTCTAAATGTTTTCTTATTTTAAATTGCTGCAGACTGCCTGTATGAACACACAAGTACGAGAGGGAACTGAACAGAAGCCCCTGGCCAACACAAATCTCTAAAAATATTGGATCGTGTCATTAAAGACAATAAAAATGCTGAAAACCTTACTGTGGACATAAACACACAAGTATGTTCTCAGCCATGTTTACTTCTGGACTCAAACCGAAACTCAGAGGAGGGGTTTGTGGGAAAATGTTTACCTTTTTTTCCAATGTGCTGGTGTACAAGTCGTCAATAACTTTTAAAAGAGATACAAATAATGTACAATAATAATAATTGAACTGACATTTCAATAGTATGGTAAGCATCGAGAAAGATTTTGTCTTGGAGTTAGCATCATTCCCTCTTGAGATTTTAAAGGTTTAACGTGTCTGACTGTTACTTTTATTTGGTGTATAGTGCTCTTGTGTTTTAAGTTGACATTTTTACCTTTAAATATGAACAAACTATATGAAATGATGAAAGCTGATTTACAGAATCTATGCCATTTATAAACAGAAATATTGTGTATTGTATACAGAACAAGATTATAGCCTATGTATATTTTGATTTTTACATTTTGCTCATTTTAGATGACAAAAATTGACCTAAATCATTTAATTTCATAAAATACTGCCTTTGCAGTAGCAACAGTTGCACAAACACAATATATAATAAGGTAATTTTATTGCAGACATTTGGTCAAATATACACCAAAATTCACATTACAATGTCAGGAATTACTCAGAAGTTAAACATTTCTTCACATTTATATTTGGCAGATCACTTTTGTGTTATGTTTGTGTATCATAGAGCTATAATTGGATGAAATACAATCCAGTACGTTCTATCTCTGGCATTAAAAACAAAAGCATGTTTTATAAATATTACATTAGCTTTGTCAGTTTTTCATTTCAATACTAACTGGGAGGCAGTGTCTTTGTATTTGATAATGTGATAACATAAGTAAAGAGTACATGTTATCTATTATAGCATATGCATTTTTGGCAGCTATTTCATATTTTAAAAAAAAGATATGTTAAAAGGATTTATCTTGGTTTCATTTTTCCTTTGTTCACATTCAGTTGCTTCTGAAAATTCAAGAAACAACTGAACAGTTGGTAACTTAAGTTACAGTTTGCCTTCAATCAACGTAAGTTGTATTTTTTTTTGTTTACAAAGTTGTCTCAGTTGAACCAAACTGTTTAAGGCTTTTAAAGTTCTTGATGAATTTGTTTTTTTTTCGAATCTGTCAATTATCTGACTTTTAAAGTTGTTTAAAAAGCAAAAGGGGTTCACATTTTGGTTGTAGTATGACATTTTGCATATATTTTGCACTGAGGACAGAAAGTTTTAAAAGAGATGTTAGCAGCCAAAGAGACTATGAATTAAAAATGCCCATCAACAACTCCAGTCCGTACTGAAATGTACCTGTGTCATCTGTTGGCAAGTGCATCATCTGCTGTTACTCTTAAACTTCGAACCGTCTGCCTGACGTGTCATTTACGCATTCAGGCGTGACAAATTAGGGAAGAAATCTCTCCTCAGCAAGCGCTCACGGTCCAGATCTGCAGTCTCATGCAACCTGATTTCCCTCACAAAACCAATTATTTTCTGACACAAGAATCTGAATTGGCTCATCGAAGGACAGACTGACCTCAGCTTTCAGAGAAATGCAAATTCTGTCTGTTTTCAGTGATAGAATCTTTATTCATTTTTCTGAACTGATATTAACTTTTTCCCCCCTTTTGTATGTACCCCGTATGCAATGAGATTGAGCTACTGCCATGCTGGCCAATGTGAACTCTGAAATATGCGACTATGTGTGTTTGTCTTCATGCATACAAAAGACCAATCAATCTAAAGCAATGTTTGATCCCACTCATTTTGGACAAATACATCATGCACTTTTTGTATGATAGCTTTCACCTTTTGGACACTATGTACAGAACTGGTAGGATTTTATAGTGTTTCAAGAGTTTAGAAGTGTATACCCTGTGACTTGGCTTACATTTTTAGAAGCTTTGCACTCTATTAATGTTAAAACACAATTGTGTATACTTGTTGTTCCCCCAACTCCCTTTTGTACACAAATGTAAATCTTTAATAAAATACTAATACTGCACAATGAGTGTTGTGGTTGGAAATACTGTAATGCAATGTGCTTAACACCATACTCAAGTGATTTTTCAAAGCTGTGAATAAAACAGGTTATTGGAGTATGTTTTACAAGAAAGTATTACTTCAATCTTTCTACTTTAAAATTTCATGTTTAATGTAATGTGTTCCTTGCCATTTCTTTGTTTTGTTTTTTTGAGAAAATTCCTAGCAATTTCTGAGTAAACATTGTTTCAAAGTAAATGCTAAAGGGAGCTGAATGAGACCCCCGAATGAGTCTGAAGCATTATTAACCCTAATTTTCCTCATTAATTACTTTTTACTGCCTGACTGAATTTACATTTCAAGATTTTACATTTATATTTCACAAAATTGAATTTAAAATTTTAAATAATCAGGAATCAAGAATAATCATTCTTCAAATGGAGTGGCAAACAAGAGGCAGAATTAGTTTTTAAAAAATGTAAAATGCTTATATATAGCCAAGCCTGCATTTATTTGATCCAAAATACAGCAAAAGCCGTAATATTGTGAAACATTTTATATTTAAAATAACTGATTTCTATTTGAATATGTTTTAAAATGAAATTTATTCCTGTGATCAAAGCAAACTTTTCAGCATCATTACTCCAGTCTTCAGTGTCACATGATCCTTCAGAAATCATTCTAATATGCTGATTTGCTGTTCGAGATACATTTATTATTATTATTGTTATCATCATCAATATTTAAAACATTTGAGTAAAAATTTTTTTCAGGATTCTTTAATGAATAGGAAGATCCAAAGATCAACATTTATCTGAAATAAAAAGCTTTTGTAACATTATACACTATACCATTCAAAAGCTTGGAGTGAGTATAAGTTTTTATTTTTTGGGAAAGAAATTATAGAAATGAATACTTTTATTTAGCAAGGATGCTTTAAATTGATCAAAAGGGATGGACAGAAAGACAATGTTACAAAAGATTTCTATTTCAGGTAAATGCTATTCTTCAGAACTTTCTGTTCATCAAAGAAACCTGAAAAATTCTACTCAGCTGTTTTCAACATAATAATAATAAATATTTTTGAGCAGCAAATCAGAATAGTAGAATGATTTCTGAGGGAACATGTGACCGGAGTAACGATGCTAAAAATTCAGCTTTGAAATCACAGGAATAAGTTACATTTTAAAAGATATTCAAATAGAAAACAGTTATTTTAAATAGTAAAAATATTTCCAAATTTTCCTGTTTTGCTGTACTTTGGATCAAATAAATACAGACTTGGTGAGTCTGGTGTTCAAAAACTTTTGACTGGTAGTGTACATACACATACAAATATGTAACAATTGTATGATCTATTGGTAGCCTATTTAAGGTTATTTCTATTCCACTGCAAAAAAAAAGAATGACCCAACCATTTTTTTATTTCAGAGACGACAACTGTACACCACTTGCTGAAATAAGCATGAATAGTACTGTTTGAAATGTTTTTCATTCCATAGTTTATACTATTTCACAAAAGAATAGTAGGCACTGTACAGTATGCACTGTGCAGTATGCAGTACGCTAGTATTCCATTTCATTCTATTCACAAAGAGGAGTGTGAATGGGCGGGGTTTAAATCTTTAGCTTGCCGGTGTGATTGACAGTTATAATCACCAATCCTTGAACAGATATTTATTTTGTTTTGGTCCCTCATCCAATCGTAATTGATGGAATGTCGAAAAAGGGCGGGCCCTCACATGCGTCACTAGGAGCAGATCATCGCTGCTGCTGCACTGGCCGGCGAAGAGGAGGGGATAACAGGGGGACTCTCCGACGAGACTCGCTGGACAAAATCTAATAACTCCAAACAAACCCGGAGCTTGAATTAGGCGCATGTAAACGGACAGGACTTTATTCATCTGCTGCGTTAAAAGCTTCATTTTCTCTCGCTACGGGCCCGAAGGTCTGAGGATTTGAGAGATTATTGGATCCAGAGTTTCAGCCAACACACAGATCTGCCCTATACATGACGGATAAATGCTTGGAAGTCTGTTCTTCAGGGGCTATTTCATCTGTTCCCGATTTGAACCGCCAAACCGGCTTAATTTAGGACACATTCGGACATTCAAATCAGAATTAAAGGGATGGTTTATCTCAGTTAGCACGGGGGCTAATAACTCGCTTATTCACAATGAATCAATATTAGCCGTTAGCAGTTAGCATGTGCGGCTAATTTAAAAAAATAAATCCGTATTAAATTATCCCAGACTGATATTTTCTAGTGATATGCTGTCAGTCACGTGTCTTATATCCGGTTGTGTTGACTGCTCGGATGCTAAAGCTGTAGGTCTTCTGTTGCACTGTCTAAATGCATGGAGTCCCGTTATATGACTGGCACAGATAGTAAAATACCTCTTGAGTCAGCAAGACAGCACAGCAGTAAATGCTGACACTGTGCGTTTATTTCAGCCCTTCATGCACCTTCATTTAGCTTGAGTTCATTCATTGGATCCACTGATTCACATTTGATGACAGAAGCAGCCTAGACTAACACACCTGAGCAGGTAGAGCACATACTTGTGTGTATCATCATGGGAAATATAGCATCCTGCTGCGTGTCTCCCAGTGGGAGCCCCAAACTACCCCGTCAGGTGGAGCGTCTGGAGGACTATCAGATCAACACAGACCTGAGCGATGACACCGGTCCATACTTGCAGCACATCAGTGACCGAGAGGTTCCCGATGGTAAGTTCTAGCAGGTGACCACGATTGCCCAGTCCTGCTAGTGGAGATCAACCTTCTAGACTAACCCTGTTCAAACACACCTGAACTAGCTCATCAAGGTCTTAATGTTTACTTGATAATAATACAGACATGTGTTGGAAATTAACTTTCAATGTGGACCTCCACTAACAAAACAAAAAGTGGTTCTCAATTGCACATTTAGGATGTTTCCACAAATTAACCTGATTTATATCGTCTGTTTATTAGAACTGGATGTGTCTGACTAGTTTCCAAAATGTGCATTTCTTGGGTTATCTAGAACCAGATTTGAGAACTAAATCTAGAACTTTAACCAAAATGTTGTAGGTTTGAATCCTGCAAGTGTTGTTCCATGACAGCAACTGTCACCACAAAATTCTATTCTATTCTGTTCTGTTCTTTACTATATTTGTGTTTATACATTTGTGTGCCACAGCTTCTTGAGGAACTTTACTGCTGTGATCCGATGCCTTGACCTCATCGTCTCACGGGTCGGGTTTCTGTTAAGAGCTGAACACTTTAAGTGCTGTTGGTTTGCTCTGAAAATGGGTGGCCTGTGACATTTTCGGTCCGAATAACAATTGCAGATTTGACTAATTAGCTACACTTAGTAACGTTATTGAAAGAAACAAGGTTTATGGAGATGTTTAGAAGGATAACTGACTGTTAGTATTTGGGATATGTGTGTGATGCCTCTTGGGATTGTTTGCAGTCTTTACTGCTGTTTATTTAGCCTGAGCTATTTTACCCTCAGGGGAGATGCATATAGTCACTCACACACTCGCAAATAACTTCCAGTGCTGTATTTAGAGCAACATGTCTTCATCTTTGGCTTAAAGCACATATGACAGCAGCGTAAACTCCACTACTGCGGCTGCAGTTAATCCTTTATGATTGGGACATTCCAGGTCATGGTTCATTTGGAATAATGTTGGACATGAGAATAAAAATACGGCAGAGACGATCAAAAATGTGTAGTATTCCTGGCATCCCACTGATGCAGATCTTGGGACAGCTGCATTCTCTCCTTATCTCGCTCTCTCGTTGGGAATCTCCATGAGGCACGTTCTGTTCCCTTTGGAGCTTAGAGGTTAAGTTTGAATAAACTTAGTTTTCCTGTATTTAACTGTCTCACTATGTATAGAATCACTTCTCTGGTTTGTTATGCCAGTGTTTCCCAATCTTTCTCCATAATCAACACCAAAACAGAAGAGGGGCGAAGCGTAAGAAAGACCAGCACTGCTGATATGATATTGATTTATTTTAGTACTGGCAGCACTGATAATCAAGTTGTGAATTTTCTTTAAGTAAAACGAAATCTATCTGTGAGGTACACATACCCCTTGTTGGGAATCATTGTGCTATGCCACACTACAACCGTGTTCCTCCCCTCAGCGAGGACGGCTGCCCTACCCCCATGGGGTTATTTTTGACTTTGGTGGTGGGGGAATGGGAGTGTCAGTTGAGTACATGAGCTCTAGAGACCTATGGAATGAATGAATCTCAGTTGTTTAGCACATACACTATTATTAAAAAGTTTGGGTTCCTTTTTCATGTGGAAAGAAATTAATACTTGTATTCAGCAAGGATATATTAAATTGATATAGTGACAGTAAGGATGACATTTACATTGTTACAAAAATTATATTTCAAATGCTGTTTTTTTTTTTGTATCACTGTTTCCACAAAAATATTAAGCAGCACAACTGTTTTCAACATTGAGAATAAGTAATGTTACTTTAGCACTCAGCTTTGAAATTCAGCTTTGCGGTCACATAAATAAATTACATTTTAAAATATATTGCAATATATTAACAGTTATTTAACTTGTAACAATATTTCAAAATATTACAGTTTTTTTTAATAGTATTTCTTAATAAAAAAAAAGCAGCCTCAGTGAGCACTGACATCTTTCAAAAGCGTTAAATATTCTTACAACCCCAAAATTTGAACCGTATAATGTATGCTAAAGGGATAGTTCATAAAAAAACAATAATACAAAACAAAGAGAGCGACTGGTCTTTCTTTCTGTATTTCCACAGAAGTCACAGGTTTGGAGCAACATGAGAGTGAGTAAATGATGACAGAACTGTTCGTTTTTATTGAACTAATCCTTTAAAGCAGTAATTCATGGGAGGTCATTACAGGGCTTTTACCACCGTTAAGGAGTGTTCTTATGCACTAAGTGGGGTGGAGTAAAATCACTATAAGATTTTGATCTAATCTTTATGTGTGATCCACTAAGAAAGAACACATTTGTATTTGCCAGCAGTGTGACGTTAGCTTTGCGTTTTATCACTGAGTTAGCGAACGTATAATTGCCTATAGTTTGCCACCCTTGGACTAAAGCTGCCTTGTCACCAGGCGTTCCTGCACCTCCCTATTGGTCAGCATTCTCTCTCACCCATGTCCATCGATCTCTCAGGGGAAGGAATCTGGGCCTCAGCTCCAACAAGAGTTCGGTTGAGAAATAAGTCTTCAGGTTTGCCCAACTAATTTGGACTTGTCATTCTCACTTTGCCATGCCATTCGTATCCTCGGGTAGGAAATGGCTGTGAATTTTTGTTTTGAAGAAAGATATCAAGACTTGTACTGCCAGGCTCTGAGGTTTTCATTTATTAGAGTACATGTTTGGATGTACTTGAATTTAGTCTTTTAGAAATCATCTACACTTTGCACTGACCATATTTTAACATGAAGGTGAATTGCAGCAAGAATAGGGTCTTCGAGTGACATTTTGATAGAGTTGCCTATAAATATCTTCGCCATTAAACAGAATCAGTATGTTATTAATTTAACTAGCTATGAACTTTCTTTATAAATTATAAACTTGACTATTTAACTAACTTTAACTACTGTTGTTTCATAGGTGTTGACCAGCCAGAAAAAAAGTTAGAAGCAGGAAAATAAATTATGCCAAGGCCTACTTGTGGGCTCTTTGGGAATGCTATGAATGCTACATGCATTGTGATCTGCCTTGTGATCCATTTTACATTTAGGGTCATAGACTGTAAAGTAAAATCATCCAAAGCTGGGTACCCTGAACTTCCTCGAGAATTCTTCTGTCCTGCACCTGCGCTACACCTCCTGCCAGTTTTGTAGCTCCCATGACATGGTTGCAGCTGTCCAAACATCTCCTTGGAGTGTGTTTACTGTACAACTTAGCAGCACTGGCACAAATCTTTTGACCCTGTCTCCATTTAATTCCAGAAGAATGTCTCTTCATTGGCTGATGTAGACATCTTTCAGTGAAGTGGCCTGGGCAATATCCTCAATACTAATGTTCTGAACAACACTTGAGGTAGAATATTTTTACATTTTATGGCTGTAGACTTAAAATCGTTTACAAACTCATCTCCCAGTGGATTCAGTAATGTGTAGTAAGGTCCGTTTTGATCCGTTGGCATGGCTCCTGTAGCACATGGCGGTGTGGGAGGAGCTCAGGGTGTGAGCTCGCGTTGTTCTATTGCAGTGCCCATACAATAGGCTTATTGTGCCCCCACTCCTCTCACTCCTGTGGCCAGAGCGGGTAGCAGCATGCCCCTGCCAATCAGTTTGAGCGCTCAGAGCAGGACGACATACCACCTTATCTCCCTTGCAGGGGGTTGTTTCTGTATAAAGATGAATATTTATTATGTTGGACAGTTGAAGGATTATGTATGTCACCACCGGTGCACTTCTAGCTCATTTTAAAAAATTGATTCTTGGCTTTGCCTTGTTATTGGGCAAATATAATGAACAGGAAAAATGGAATATTATGCTATACTAAAAGTACACTACGGATTCATTAAAGTGACAGTAAACTCATTTCTACATCAAATGAGTACTGTTTTTTTAAGATTGATAATAAGAAATCTTTCTTGAGCACCAAATCAGCATATTAGATTTCTGAAGGATCATGTGACACTGAAGACTGTAGTAATGGCTGCGGAAAATTCAGCTTTTCCATCATAGGAATAAATTAAAAAAAAAATTTTTAATATAATAATATTTCATAATTATACTGTTTTTACTGTATTTTGATCAAATAAATGCAATCTTGTTGAGCAAAAAAGATTTAAAACATTAGACTCAAAAACAGTAAAAATGTATTAACTCAAAACTTTTGAAAACTGAAAATGGTATTGTGTATGTAAAATGATATGTGAAATGTTAACACTTTGAAAGTTTTATATTTCATTGATGTTAAAGTACATACCACCCATTCTTTTTTTATTTATTTATTTTTGGCATTTTTTGACTTTTTTAGTATAGGACAGTGTAGAAGTGACTGGTAGTGAAGTGGGAGAGAGAGAGAGAGAGAGAGGGGGGCGGGATCGGGAAAGGCCCTCGAGATGGGATTCGAACTCGGGACGCCCATAGCGCAATGGCACGCTATATGTCGACGTGTTGCCCACCGACCATCCCACCCATTCTTGGATGTTTATTTGCTATTGTTTGCAATTATGCCCTTATGTTGCTGATTGATTGATTGATTATCTGTCTTCTAGATTTGGCTTTAGAGTCCAACCCATCAGATCATGCCCGTGCCAGCACGATCTTCCTTAGCAAGTCACAGACAGATGGTGAGTGTTTCCAAAAATTGTCATCTAATCAGTTAATCATTTAATTTTACTTCCTTGTTAGTAGCTGCATATTAACTAGTGTCCTGACCCATACTGTTAATAGCTGGAAAGACACTTTGGTAAATGGCCACTGGTACAGCTTGTCAATATTTGATGAAGAAATGTTTAACAACGAAACCCCTGCCTTTCTTTTTTTTTTTAGTACGGGACAGGAGGAAAAGCAATCACATAAACCACGTGAGTGAATGTGTTTTGGAGTTTGTTTTGTGGTAGTTCTTGGTTATAAGTAACGTCTTTCTGCAAGCGTATTAAATGTTGGTCCTTTCTGAAGGTCTCACCTGGTCTGCTTTCGAAGAAGTACAGCTCCTGCTCTACGATATTCATTGATGACAGCACCGTCAGTCAGCCCAACCTGAAAAGCACAATCAAATGGTCAGTGAAGTTCATTGTGTTATTTCATGCTTTTTTTAGAACTCTTTCTACAGTACTGTTTATAGTAAAATATATACACATTAATGAGCTACATAATGAGTACATACCATTGAATGCATGTAAAAATAATTAGCAAATTGAAAAGGTGGAGGGCTGTTTGTTGTGTGTTTTATTTTGCTTTGGTTTGTGTGTTGACCACCTTTCTGTTCTCTGTTTCCAGCGTCACATTAGCAATATATTATCACATTAAAAACAGGTACGTTTTAGTAGGTTCTTTTCCACAAGCATCATGTGACCTAAATTTTGAAAAGGTTTTGCATATAAAAAGTGTTCTGGGATTTAAAAATGTTTTATTATTTCAGGGACTCCGATAGGTCATTGGACATCTTTGATGAAAAAATGCACCCCTTATCTGTAAGTTAACCCCTTCTTTTTCTTTTTTCAGTAACATCTGCAGCTGTTGGACAACTGCACATTTGATAGTCACTATTTGGTTTTGTTCAGACAGGCTGCAATTTCTATTTTTTTCTGTGCATCCAATCTGTTTAGCTGTTTAGTCTGAGCAGCAAAATTTGTACATTTGATCTGATTCATATGTGGTTTAAAATCCATTTGAAATGGATTTTTGGAAAAGCATTTGTGAACAGTCCGTTATTTTTGTTATTTGGGACTTGACATATACCATACACTCTGTGAGAATCAGTTATTTTTCCTCACTCCTAGCCCATACAGTTAGCTTATATTCTCCCACTTGCCACAATAATAGGGACTCTTTGTTATAGTAGGTCTCTTTGTATCATACTGACATTTTAGTCATCAGAAGTAACTAATGAACATAACACTTATATTAAATGAAACACATTTGAGCTTGAAGTTGAGCTAGAAATGTTGAACATATTAGCATATAATGTGTATGAATGCTACCTTTGGCAGAGGGAGCAGGTTCCTGATGATTACTCTCGCACAGACCCCGAACACAAACTCATCTATCGATTCGTCCGGACACTGTTCAGCGCTGCACAGCTCACAGCCGAGTGTGCGATCGTCACTCTGGTAAGAGAATAGCAGCCTTTCTTACTGGTCTGGTCCACTTTCAGTTTATTCTGTTCAATGAGAAATAGCAGGGGCTTTGGTTTTTGATGGAGGTGCTGAGGTACAGTTTCCTGACGTCCACTAGAGGACAGTAGAGCACCAGAGAATGGATCATCATGTGTTTGTCCACAACCACAAAACTTCTGATTATTTACAATCAAATATTTTGATAAAACTTTGTACAATAAGGTTCAGTTGTTATAATTAGTTATTAGGTATCATGAACAAACAACAAAACGGTTTTTACAGCATTTATTAATAAAGTTTAATGCTAATTTAGAAATATTCTTTTGTTCATTGTTAATTCAGACTCATTTATAATAGGTGAACTAATGTTCATTATACAACATAATATAATGAATGAATACACGCTACCGTTCAAGAGTTTGGGCTCAGTAGGTTTTATTTATTTATTTTGGTTTATTTATTTATTTCATGGTTTTTAATGAATACTTCTTTATGGTAAGGATGCATCAAGTTGATCAAAAAGTCACAGTAAAGATAATGATACTAAAGACTACTATTTTAAATAAATGCTGTTCTTTAGAACTTTCTATTCCCAAAAAGTAGAATTACAAAAAATGTTGCAACAAATTTTACTTTCGCTCCAAACCAGCATATTATCATGTGATGCTGAAAAAAATGTAGATATTTTTTTTTATTATTATTATTGTAAATGTAGCCTTGGTGACCATAGGAGACTTTCAAAAACAACAACAACTTACCAGACCTAAATATTTGAACTGTTATGTAGAAATTAACCTAGAATAACATCACCAAGACAAACTCCTTCTTTTTTTCATCCTGAAATTAATAGACGCTGTAAAAGTATTATTAATTGTTATTTCATAAGAATTGCATCAGCTAATGTTATTGAACTAAATGTAATTAAAAAGATTTTCCAGTGTTTTAAAGGTGCAATAGGTGATTGTCTTCAGAAACCTTTTTTGTTATGCTGGTTGAAAGTCTCTTCACATCACGATAGCAATCATTAAGTTAAGTGGTCTAAATGTATTTATCTGTATTTATATATTCTGTGGAAGGCGTAGGACCAAGAAATGTTCGTCCAATCAAAACGCTCGGTACGAGCATTTTAATTAGCTTTCTTACCTACCTGTTAACGTATGTATTAGCATACCTCTGCGCACCCAGTTCGCGCAGACAGGATACGTCATCAGCGCGTTCACGCACGCTGTGCAGTAGTGATGGGAAGTTCGGTTCTTTTCCGCGAACCGGTTCTTTCGGACGGA
>NW_015667292.1:689887-701011 GCF_001515625.1 Sinocyclocheilus rhinocerous
CTGAGCAGGGGAAATCCGTTGAAGTTTACTTCACTTCAGAACATTCATTCACGGATTTGCGCTGCGCAGCGTCTTCACACACATCACACTCACACACACACACGTCTTCACATCCAGTGTGAGGACTGGAATTGGGAACCGCTGATGTAGCCTATTGTAGTAATGTTGTCTCTGGTATTCTGGTCTGTGAGCATATATGCGTTCAGGGAGCGTGGCTTTGGACGGCGATTGAGAGGGTGGGACGTTCGCTTTCAGTGCTCTCAGGCTAAAGTTAGCATTTTCCAAGATCTCCTACTGCACCTATAATTCTAATTTGCACACAATAATACACATGCTTTATCACAATTTGCCTTTGTAAGAAGCATCTTTTGAAAACATAGGTGTCCACTGTCTTTGCTGCAGGTATATTTGGAGAGGCTGTTGACGTATGCCGAGCTGGACATTTGCCCATCTAACTGGAAGAGGATTGTTCTGGGAGCCATCCTACTGGCCTCGAAAGTCTGGGACGATCAGGCCGTGTGGAACGTCGACTACTGTCAGATCCTCAAAGACATCACTGTTGAGGACATGTGAGTGAGATGATCTAGTCACTGTCCGTTCTGCTGAAATGTTACAGCTCATTTGTACAGTCGAAATAATCTAGAACAAAACGTCTCGATGCGATACATCAACACACCATCCAAAATCCAACATGTGCTGCAGTCAGGAGGAGACAGTACTGTGTGTCACTTCATTCCTCTGTCAACTCATTCCAGTCTACAACTCCTACATACCTCACAACTTCCCATATCCCTTGAAACAAGCGTGCACGACTTTCAAAAAAATGAAGCGACACACTTCAAAACCTTGTTTTTTTTGTTTGTTCTCATGTCTCAATATCCATATAAATGACACAGACAGGGTTTGTGTGTGTACGTGTCTGTTCTACCTGATTGTGTATGTTAAAGGCCATGTCCCTCTTCTCTCCTCTCTGCCCCTTCGCTCTATTTTCATCACTTTCATTGAAGCAGTCTTTGTGAGCCTCTGGGCTGGCGGGCTTCAAGTGCTCTCAGACTCCTCTACAATGGTCCAGGCTCTCGCCCACTCCATTTGTTGCCACTAGCGACTGAACTGCCTCCCTCCCCCCCTCTCTCAACACCACCCATACCAACCTCAACCTAATGTCTGCTTTTCCCAAAACAGTCAGGTGACACGGTGACAGTCTCCGTACCTGCTCTCAGACGCAGCAGAGAATCTCTAGGATTTTAAATATTACTATTATAATAAAGTAGTGGAAAAACAGCATGAACATATGTATGTGTATGTATATGTATACACGCACGCGCGCACACACACACACACACACACAAAATTATATTTAGCAAGGGTGTATTGAGTTAGTGACAGTAAAGATATTTTACAAAAATATCAGTAAAACCGTTACAAAAAAAATTTCTTTTTAACTTTATATTCAAAGAATCTTGAAAAAAATTTCGAAAAAATCACTGTTTCCACAAAAATATAAACAGCACAAATGTTTTCATCTTTGATAAGAAATATTTCTTGAGCACCAAATCAGTGTATTAGAATGATTATTGAAGGATCATGTGACATTGAAGACTGGAGTAATGGCTGGTAAAAATTCATTTTTGCCATTACAGAAATAAATGACATTAACAAAAATATTAAAATAGAAAACACTTACCTTAAAATGGAATAATATTTCACAATATTGCTGTTATACTGTATTTTTAATTGGCATAAGAAAGTTATATCATAAACGTTAAAGTCTTACCAACCACAAACTTTAGAACGGTAGTGTGAACAAAATTGGAAATGTTGTTTAAAATAGTTTTGAATATGGCAAAAAAAATCTCACAATGTCAATGCTTGACATGCCAGTAATGGATTGTATAGTTTTCATGTTACTTCTTTTTTGAAAATCTGGTTATCTTTTTTAATATCTGTCTTTATTTATATTGGTACTATTGTCTGTGAGTTCAACTCCGAAAAGACAATCCTGACTCGTTGAATCTCACAATCCATTTTTCAGGAATGAGATGGAAAGACATTTTCTGGAGCTGCTACAGTTTAACATTAATGTGCCGGCCAGCGTCTACGCCAAGTATTACTTTGACCTGCGCTCTTTAGCAGACGACAACAACCTGAGCTTTCCTTTGGAGCCATTGAGAAACGAACGAGCGCAGAAATTAGAGGTGGGCAGCAGACCTAAAACATTTACTCATTTTTGAATGTAAAGCCATGCTTCTTTTTCTAATGGGTCCATTTATTTGCAAAAATCCTCATATAATTGCTTTCTTTTAAAGGCTATATCAAGACTATGTGAGGATAAGTACAAGGATCTGAGCAGAGTGGCCATGAGGAGATCATTCAGCGCAGACAACCTAGTGGGCATCCGCAGATCCAATGCCGTTCTTTCTTAAGAGATTTTTCTCGGAACAGTGGCCACTCCAAGATGAAGTTCAATGGACAAAACTCGTTCTTTTCCCTCGCCTTTGGCGACGTTACGCCGGTTGAAAGATCCTACACCTTACCCAACCGGTGCAGAACAACATAGAGACAAAAACAGACTGAAATGGTTTCTTTTGTTTGTTTTTTGCTTACTATGTAGGCTACTAGCTGTGAAATGTCAGTTTTTAATTGAAATCATTTGCAGATTGAGTATTTTAAATAAACACTAATCATGTAACGCGTCTGAATTTATGTTTGAAGAATGTTTTACAAGGTCAACTGTCAACATGGTGGTTTGTGTTTGTTGTATTACACTGAAAAATGAATCCAGGGATTTTAACACTTACAGCTCTTTCTTTCACAATAAGGGCTAATTAACTTTGTTAGAACCATATTTGTTTTAAACAATGTAAAAGAAAATATGAATAAAGTGCAGGGTTTTAGTGCCCGTTACAAAATCTGAAATTGATAGCATTCTACTAACAAAAAAACATTAAAGGTAAAAATATTAGACATTTTTGGATTTGTTTTTTGTTTTTTAGATCAATGGGGTGAACTGTTTTTTTTTTCCTCTCCAAAACAGCAGTACAAATAAAAGCACAATAAATGATGGACCAATCGTTTGACTTGCCAGTTCACAAATTGCTCCTCACTTTTATTCTCTACCAGTAAGAGAAACAAAAGAAACATGTAAAAGACACTTTTCATAAATATCTAAGAATCTCTTTAAAATTGTAGCACTGTATTTCATATCTTTTACAAAACATATGTACAGAGTTGCAGCCTGGACTCGTCTTCTACAAGATTTACATATGAATAGAGCCAAACGAGTATGTACACAACCAGACATGCAGCAAAATCCTGAAGCATTTTAAAGACCACACAGGAAAAGTTATTTCTACAACATCTTGGACAGTAAAAAGTAGCCAAACAATGCTTACACTTGCACCTTAATGCTCCACTGAAAGATTTCACACAGATCTACAAAAACAATGTACAGATTCTGTCTGCTAAAAGTGCATACCCAACCCTGGTTTTTTTTATTCAAAACACAAATAAGGTGAAATGACATAAAACAACCAAAGACTGGATCATGAGGCTTTACAAGGAAATGAACAGACCAAAAGAAACAATGTTGTTCCACTTTGTTTTGAAACCAGTTAATATTTGGCCTTCTCCTCGGCAAACCTAGGCTGCTGGTTAACGCCTGAACCTCATGAAAGTTGAACCACTGACCACAAGAGGGGAGTCCAGCTCACACTATAGACCTACAGATTCTTCAAACAACTCTATAGATGGTACATTCACATCCCTAACACTGCCCAATAGATGCTAACCAACAATCTATTATCAGTGGAGGGATAGCTTTGAAACACACAACCCGTTAAGTGGTTGTTGAGGGACACTGAAGAACATTCGGTCAGCATTAACCTGTGCAGAAATGCCTGCAACAACTTTAAGTGAATGTGAACGGCTTCTTTACTAGACCTCCACTTGCACAATATAAGATGAAAAAGTGTTGTTCTTGGTTACAGAGAACGCATGAAAGCACCTATTTGCATCCTATGTCCAAATTTGTAAATTAGAAACATGGAGAGGGTATTTAAAATGATCCTACTGACATCCTGTAAAATGCTGATAGTCACAAACACAGCAGAGCGAATGTAATCGGAGATATCACAAAGTTCTTCAATAGCATATTTACAAGAATACACAAATAAATAAAATATCTCCACAACCCCCTCAATTTGTCTTGACTCATATCAAGTATAAAACTTCTGAGATCTTTTTTCCATCATTCACGATCTAAAAAACATAGAAGATGGCTACCATGCTTGCTACGATTGTAGAGATCATCTTTTCCTCACAAAGTATTAACATGTTCATTGCTTTGCAAATTAGACCAGTGAATGAGAAGAGCTTGACTACAATGAAACAACCAATAGTCTGTAAAAATCCTTCATAATATATTCGTTCCGTCCATCATATCCGGTGATGTTGGTCAAATAGACACCTGCTCATTCAGAGTCATGACCTGCACACTTCATGCGTCACTCATTTGACAGTTGTAGGGTTTATAAAGGACAAGGGCTTTCTGGCCAATGCTCAGACATGTGATGAAGGTGCTGATTTGTGATAGGTCCCAGTGGGTGCCGTTCCGGCTCGGGCTGTGAGAGCGGTGCTGGCCTCGCTGTACATGGACGAGCCCGATACAGGTGGCTTCCGGGTCCTACAGGGGAGGTACCGCGTCACAAAGCGTTTCCAGGACTCCAGAGTCTTCCCGGACCAGATCCAAACACCTGAGGTAATGCCTACTACAAGGCACATGAAGTATTTCAGCATGAAGACGGCATAGTCCGGCCCTATGCCGAGCCGCTGACGCTCGGATGGGCAAGAACAGGCCAGTGCCCGCTCCCAACCTGGCCTGTAATGTTGCTCATACACCAGGCAAGCCACCACAATAGTTGCGGGCACGGTGTACAGGACGGTGAAGAGCCCAATCCGGATCATGAACTTCTCCAGCTTGTCTGTCTTGGTGCCGCCTTGTTTAATAACGCTACGGATCCGGAAGAGTGAAACGAATCCGGCCAGAAGGAAGAGGGAGCCAGTGAAGAGGTAGACGACCAGCGGTGCCAATACGAAGCCACGTAGGCTCTCCAAACTCTGGTTGCCGATGTAACAGATCCCAGCCACGGGGTCACCATCCACCGAACTCAAAGCCAGGACAGCGATGGACTTGACACTAGGGACGAGCCAAGCAGCAAGGTGGAAGTACTGCGAGTAACCCGCGATGGCCTCGTTCCCCCATTTCATTCCTGCCGCCAGGAACCAGGTGAAGGAAAGCACCACCCACCAGATGGAGCTGGCCATTCCAAAAAAATATATGAGCAGGAAAACTAGCGTGCAAAGGGCTGGACCCGTGGTGTCATAGAGGATGTGCTGTTGGTTGCCGGAGCCCTCGCAAGCTACCCGCTCATGGCCCGCAAGCAGTCGCACAATGTACCCCAGCGACACAAACAGATAACAAGCAGCCAGGAAGATAATCGGCCGCTCTGGATATTTGAAACGCTCCATGTCGATGAGGAAAGTGGCCACAGTGGTGAGCGTCGAGACAAAGCACAGCATCGACCAAAGGCCGATCCAGAAGGTTGTGAAGGCACGCTCATCCAGGGAAAAGTATGGTTGGTGGCAAGGCAAAGCGCAATTGGGTAGAGAGCTGGTATGTACCCGGTTATGAAGAGGATGTACGTCCTGCTTAATTGTCACTAGGGGGTTTCGACAATGGCACTCACGGTCACACTTCTGCGGCGGAGCAGATTTTGCAGTGGCTCTATGTCTAGGCGTTCCTTTGGGAGTGGGTTTGGGGAAAGGAGGTGATAGAGTTGTGGTCTCACTGCTGTTCCTGTCCATACAAAGCCGATCGGTGTCGCCCAGCATAGGCAGCTGCTCGCAACTCATCCGCTCTGGCCACTCAAACCCATACTGGATCATGAGGGGGGAGCAACCCCTCTTAGCCCTCTCGCACACAGACCTGCACGGTGGCAGAGGCTTTTTGTAGTCCTGAAGACATATCGGGGTGTACATACTGCACAGGAAGAAAAGCAAGTCCGGGGAGCAACGGATACGGACAAGTGGCCAAAACTGGTGCACTTCCAAGCCGACTTCATCCTGGGTGTCATGATTGAACTGGTTGGGCATGTAGGTGTGATTGTATCCAATCCCTTTGCACATCGGTACAGTGATGGGCTCGCACACTATATCCTTAGAGGCGGCATCGCCAAGCCTAGACAGTTGCAACAGCAGCAGAACGTGAAGCCAAAATCCGACCAGGTGCATCCCTGAGGTCTCCATGGTGAAATGATGCTTATCTGCAGGTTTCCTCATACTGGAAAACTATTAATTTCAATTCTTGAGTATTTTCTCAGCTCAGGTTTTTTCCCTTCCTTCCTTTCTTTTTTTAATTTATTGCTGCGTTTCGGAAAGAAGAAATCCCAAAAGGAAACCTTAATTGCTCCAGCAGCATGTCCACAGTCCACAAGGTTGTAAATCACAGTGAAGTTTCATTCCAGATCAGGAGCACACTTTCTTCCAACTGTGTGAGTGCATTTCATACAGACCATGATCCTAAACACGGGCTGAAAGAGTAAGAGAACAACTACAGTTAAATCAAACAATAGCTTAATAATTCTACAGAAATTCATAAACATAGAATTGATTGTCAGAACGTACCATGGAAAAGCACGCGCATCCGTGGACGAAATGGTCAATCATTCACCGAGTAAACCGTGTTAAGGTCGAAAGTTCATTTCCCGCGGATATATTGTAGCAAAGTAACATTTTAAGCGTCAGTTTCCTTTCTGATCTGCTTTAAATTCCACATGGCAGGTGAATGTATCCGATGAATGCAATCCGGCGGATTCACAACAAAAAAGACGCCGAAAAATCGAGAAGAAAATAAGAGAAAGATACCTGACGTCCAAAAATAAATTCGTTTTTTTTTTAAAGTATAAGTAAGGTTGAATAATAAAAAATAAAATCGCCTTTCGCGTTAGTGCTCAGAGCAACAGGTTTCAGGTGCTTCCTGCCATTTCCTTCAGTGTGTTTCCTAGCAGTCCATTGGAGTCCTTTCACGCACTTTTACAGATATAAATTCCACGCCAAACTCTTCTACTAATTTGTTGAGACCGTATTTTTCTGTGTAGCAGAGCGCGTGTTCCCTCTGTTGGCTGCGGAGCCAGTAATTACTCACTCCGTAGAGGTTCAGTGGAGTGAAAATACTCCACCCGCAATGACACGCCCACAACTTTCAGGCCCCAACCCTTTTTTCACCAGGGGCCACTGACAGTCATCTGTGTGGAAAAAACGGCCCCATCTATCTATCTATCTATCTATCTATCTATCTATGAAACTAATATATATAACTAATATGTATCATTTCTGTTTCTGGTGTAACAGGTGTCGTCATTCATATCATTGTGTGAAATTAAGCTTTTAATCATTTAATAAGTCCGGAACTATGACATGGTTTCCACCCTAAATTGAATAGAAAATGTGATAGTTACACTGGTTAGGCTTACTAGAAAAATAGCTTAACAAATCAACAAAATGAAACTTTATGTTAGTTAAAAAAAAAAAAAAACATTGGGAAGATGCCACATGTAACTGTATCTAACTGTACTACATCTACATCTAACATCTAACTGTAATGAGGATGTTTAAATTAGTCAGTGGAGATTTGGGGGGGGGGTGAATTGCACTAGTAGTGAGTGTGTTGATTTACCCACTGGGCCCATTCAGGACAGACGGAGCTGTGCAGACACTCAGATAATGACTCCTAACGCAAGCTCTAATCACTCACGCCTCGACGAGACAAAGAAAGCAACAGAGAGGAGCACCTTGCCACACTGATACTCTGTTTGCGAACAGCTAGTGTGCACTAGGATGCTATCTCTAGGTCAGAGTTCAGAGGTTGTTTGCATTTTTGTGATGTTTGGAATCATCAACCAAATAAAACGAGTCCAAATAAGGTGATGTTTGTTTTTGTCTTGTTTTGTGGTAAAGCACTGAACCTACAGCTGTAAATCTGAATTAGTAATTTCTGGTTCCATGATTCTGTGAACACTTGTTGTTAACTTTAACTTAAGTTTAACTAAATACTAATATATATATATATATATATATATATATACCATTCAAAAATAAGACACCCAAGTTGTCAGATGTTAGTGGATCATATTCATAGTTAATGTGATGAACTATACCTGTGTAAACAGAGGAAAAATGACATCACATTCTCTAGAAATCATTTTGGGAACATCAAGTTAAAAGTCATTGCAAAAACCACTTAGAAAATAACTTTACTAAGCGGTAAAGTTACTACTTCTGGGAGCCACTGTATGTACAATAGTATACAGTACTGATAGAGTACAGTCAAATTATTGCGCTATCCAGAGAAAAGTGAGACAGATTGTTGCCCATTCACGTCTGTACACTCTAAAAAATGCTGGGTTAAATACAACCCAGTGCTGGGTTAAATAGGGACCAACCCATCAATTGGGTTGTTTTGACCCAGCGGTTGGGTTACTGCCCAGAAGGTTGGGTTAAACATTTAAACCAACCGCTGGGTCAAAACAGCCCAATTGCTGGGTTTGTCCCTATTTTACCCAGCACTGGGTTGAATTTAACACAGCATTTTTTAGAGTGTACTGGTGCTATACAAACCCCACCTGTTACTTAGTCAGACAGGAAGCATGTTTAGGAATTCTTCACAGAAGGGTGGCTCTCTCTCTCTCTCTCTCTCATTGTTGATTCAGTATTCTGTAAGCTCACAGCTTTCTATAAGTCCAAAGGTCACAGGGTGTGTGCCAGTATATGTGTGTGTTTAAAAGTGCAAGTGACCAATCCGGCTGCTCCGTCAGGTATTTCTAATGCTCTATTAACACTTAGATGACATCAGCTCACAGAAAGTCTGAGAAGACGAGAGTAAACAGAACTCTACATGCCACAGACTTGCTTAGGAATCAATCATTAAGACAGACGCGGCCACAAATGGCCGCTTACATTGTTTTCCTTGCAACGCTCGTGATGTTTGATTGTGTCTTAAATGCTATGGTAACCGAATCAGTCTTTCCATTTGTGCACCTGTTTCATAGGTTACCTACACACATTGTCACACATTAACTCCAAAACCCCACCTTAAGGAGTCACACGAGCGCCAACTGACTTCCTTTCAGTATACTGTGTCCATGGTATGTTAGGCCTTGCTATAGGGAAATTGCTAGTATGCGTACTTGTATCAATAGTACTTAGCTACTCTGTTGAAATAGTGATATAACCTGTGTGAGGAAATATAACCTGATTAAAATCAGTCTCAGTCATGCTCTAGATAATTCAGGCTTGGATTTACTTTAGTTGAGCTGTAGAACGTTGTCAGTGTCAAATGATGTTGAAGCGTGATGAGGTGTGGTGCACACTAGCCGTCTGTTTTATTTTGTGATGTCTCCTGGGCATGAAAATATCCCATGGTGGTTGGTTTTTCCTCTTTTCCACTCCCTCCTCTCTTTCTTTACATGCCTGAACCTGTGTTTGGGCAAATGCTTTTATCTGATAATCGACTCTCTATGTCTATGTGTGGACGGACAATTTGTACACAATGCCAATGTGATGCAATCTCACTAAACTGACCTTTTCTCATCTGCATTGGCTTTCCTGTCTCTGTCACGAGAAGATGAGATGATATGGGATGCTTTTGTTGTATTTTGGTGAAGTACAGTGATAGGATATGGAATTGGAAAAGCTCTTTTAACATGATTATGCACCGCTGTACCATTGTAAAACCGCAGCAGTTAAAATAAAATAAAAAAGATACTTACAAACAATATTTATAACTTATATAATTATTTTAGATTTTAGAAAATATGACATTTATTATAAATACTTTTATTGATCAGATTGATAAAAAATGGTGGTAAAGACTTTTATACTGTTATGATAGATAAATAAATAAATGAACGAACATATAAATAAACGAACAAATAAATAAATAAATAAATACTTACATAAATTCTGTTGAACATTCTATTCACCAAAGAATCCTGAAAAAATTATCATTGTTTCCACAAAAATATTAAGTATTAACTGTTTTCAGCATTGATAATAATGAGAAATATTTCTTGAGCACCAAATGAGCATATTAGAATGATTTCTGAAGGATCATGCGAAACAGAAGACTGGAGTAATGGCTGTTGAAAATTCATCTTTTCCATCACAGCAATACATTTAAAATGTATTACAATAGGAAACAGTTATTTTGAAGTGCAATATTACTTCATTATACACTTAAAAATAAAGGTGCTTCACGATGCCATAGAAAAAACTTTTTTGTATAAATGGTTCCATAAAGAACCTTTAACATCTGAAGAATCTTTCAGTTTCACAAAAGGTTATTTGTGGCGAAAGAAGGTTCTTCAGATTATAAAAAGGTAAGAAAGAGACGGTTCTTTAAAGAACCTTTGACTGTTTTCACAATATATACTGGATGTGTGTGTCTTTATATATACATAATAAATATATGTACACACACATATATTCTGTAAACAAAAACTTTTATTTTGGATGCGATTAATCGTTTGACAGCACTACTAAAAATGTATTTTTTCAAATAATTTTTAAACAAATGGACTGTCTTAGATATTTGATTTAATGCAAAGATACATTTTCATTTGTGGCTTAAGTGTCCATATAACATGTATGCACTCACAATGTACTGTTTTGTACATTTATATGTCATAAAAAGAAACCATATTAAGTATAAACTATAGCTTGATTGTTAAACATCGATATCTAAGGACAAAATGTGTGTGTAACATAATGAGAAGATCCCAAACATACAAGCATAGGAAAAGCAGAAACACAGCTGAAGTGGAGATTTGTTATTGCTCGGTGCTGATCGCGAGTGCGTGTCTTTATGCGGCAGGTGGACGTTAGGGAACCAGGGGGTTGAGTAAGACATTCTAACCCCTTTTTCACGAAAACTGGACCCTGGTGCTCCATCCCATGTCACTATTGTCTCCACCCCTCCTGCCTCCATTCTGCCGTCGTCTTTTTCTCCTTAAACCGCCCTTTTGTTGTCTTTTTCTGATGCCATTTCTGGCCCCTTGTTGTTAGAGTCCT
>NW_015667292.1:701343-703183 GCF_001515625.1 Sinocyclocheilus rhinocerous
ATGGTTCCATAAAGAACCTTTAACATCTGAAGAATCTTTCAGTTTCACAAAAGGTTATTTGTGGCGAAAGAAGGTTCTTCAGATTATAAAAAGGTAAGAAAGAGACGGTTCTTTAAAGAACCTTTGACTGAATGTTTTTTTGTGGAACCAAAAATGGTTCTTGTATGGCATCGCTGTGAAGACCCTTTTATGCACCTTTATTTTTGAGTGCGTTTCTGTATTTTTCATCAAATAAATGTAGCCTTGGTGAACATAAGACTTTTTCAAAAACTTACGTCCACAAATATTTGAATTAGAGTATTTTTATATAGATAAACCCTAAAAATTAGTGCTGTCAAACGATTAATCGCGATTAATCGTTTGACAGCACTACTAAAAATGTATTTTTTCAAATAATTTTTAAACAAATGGACTGTCTTAGATATTTGATTTAATGCAAAGATACATTTTCATTTGTGGCTTAAGTGTCCATATAACATGTATGCACTCACAATGTACTGTTTTGTACATTTATATGTCATAAAAAGAAACCATATTAAGTATAAACTATAGCTTGATTGTTAAACATCGATATCTAAGGACAAAATGTGTGTGTAACATAATGAGAAGATCCCAAACATACAAGCATAGGAAAAGCAGAAACACAGCTGAAGTGGAGATTTGTTATTGCTCGGTGCTGATCGCGAGTGCGTGTCTTTATGCGGCAGGTGGACGTTAGGGAACCAGGGGGTTGAGTAAGACATTCTAACCCCTTTTTCACGAAAACTGGACCCTGGTGCTCCATCCCATGTCACTATTGTCTCCACCCCTCCTGCCTCCATTCTGCCATCGTCTTTTTCTCCTTAAACCGCCCTTTTGTTGTCTTTTTCTGATGGCATTTCTGGCCCCTTGTTGTCAGAGTCCTAAATGAGTCTTGACTGGCCTGTGGGCCACTGGAGAAGCACAAAGGAGAACATTCCCCTCGCTACAGTGGAGCCATTGTGGCTTTCAACAATGCACTAATTGGCGACGACAATTAAGCACGACCAACACTCAGGTTCAATTTGCCCACTCCTCAATACAAATCACAGGCAAATGAGTCAGACCATGCACATGCAGCTCACACACACATTCACACGGTCCTGCTAAAACAACAGCTATCCTCATAAGCAGAGCGCAGCTACCAAATATACGCTCCCAACCCTTCAGGTGTGAAGGGAGACTCGTACTGTGAGGATGATGGATGGACAAAAGAATGGACTGTTCAGCTTGTCTGGAAATTTTTACAAAATATATTTTCTTTGGGACGATTACTATTTTTATTTTTCCGAAAAAAGATTTGATCAAAATCCTGCTTTGATAGTCAGTAAACAAGGCATCTAAAGTGTTGTTTCTCTTTCTTTGAGTTACAACTTCACCATAATTCACCTATTGTTCATTGTGTGTGAAAAAAAAAAATCACAGCAAAAATCCCTAAAAACATCCTCTTGACACACAAAAAAAACTCCACCGTTCCAAAAAAGGACGCGACAAGTCCAGATATGTGTGAAAACACCCATCTTAAAGACATCTTCAGCATTGAGCTGTCACACATTAAGACCGTAATGGAGTCTGGGATCAGCAGGACGCCTCGATTTTAAGCCCGGGCTCGTAAACCAGCTTTAAGAGTTAGTGAACAAGCACATTCACACAAAAATACACACAAAGGAGGGAAGACTTGGCATGTTCTGGCCCATCGGCAGTGGTTGGATCCTGGTGGATTATTCTCTGTCAGAGAAAGGCTTCAGAGCTCTCTAAGGCCAGGACAAATTACTGTTCTCTTTCAAGAGAAAAAAAAAAAAAAAAAGCAGGGGGGGAGGAA
>NW_015667292.1:703490-711389 GCF_001515625.1 Sinocyclocheilus rhinocerous
AAAAAAAAAAGCAGGGGAGGAGGAAAAAACATGAGGGAAGTGTTGAAAAAGTAAACCAGGGAGGAAGCGTCTGGGGTGGCCAGCCATTAGCTTAAGTGAGACATCACTCAGACAAGAATTGGGAAAGGTTTGCGAAAAAATATTAAACAAGTCTGGTCCTTTTTTCATTCACATTAAAGGTGTATGGTACATAGACTTTAGACATAAAATATGCGACCAAAAAATAAATAAAAAATAAATGTAAAAAAATCACACCGGTGTCCACTGAGACCATACATATGGATGGATGTATATGTGAAATATTTGGCTTGAAAAAAAAAAAGGTGAATATTGAAAAATCTAATTAATTAAAAAAAAGTTTTAATTATTTATTTAAAATAGGAATAAAACGTGGGAAGTGTCCAAATACAGTTCATCTTCATTTTCAACAGAATATTGTTTGTTTGTTTGTTTTTAATGTCATGCCAGCTTCTGTGGCTCTTTTCATGGCGAGAAAATGTATGGCTAAATTATATAAATATATTTTGGCTAAAAACATTTTTCAAGAGAATAAATAAAAGAAATAAAAGAAAGATATAGCAGGGCTCAACAATGAGGATATATTGATTTTTAATCGCAAAATTATCATTTTTATTTTATCAATGTATTTTTATTTTTGCTAGTTATATTTGTCATTAAATGTTAAATTTTTTCTTTACATTCTTTTCTTCAAAGAAAATCAACACACAAAAACTGTTTCGTTTACGACACATTCTTACTGATGCTTTAAGACTATCACAAGTCATTTTTGCAATTTGAACAAATCCCATTTATGTTATCCAACTATATAACATTGCAAAATGTAGAAAAATTTCACCAAAAAAAAAAAAAAAAATGACAAAGATGTATAACATCTCAAAAAAACAAATGTTTTCAAGGCATAAAAAAATCAAAGTTTAAGTTCAATGAATGTGACATGTTCAGTGTTTTTCAGTCAACTGGCCCGAAACTCACTCACACTGGCCCTGGGCAAGCGGACCATCCTTACTGTTGAGCCCTGGATAGCTTGGACAAATATTTAAAATGCCTTGAAGATGAAGAAAATACCTCCATGGTAACTGTTCTCAATAGAATCATATCACATCACTAGACTGAATTTCAAACGTTTATACACCGGTACCACTGTGCAAAAAATTAGAAGCCTCATGCTGTGGTCTCTAACAGGTCCAGTGGTTATTGGTAAAACTCCAGACAGAACCAGATACAAGCATGTGGCTTTTAATTTGGGATTAGCTCATGAGTCAGTGCCTGGACCCTCTCCGGCGCACCAGGACCTAAAAGAGCACACCACAACCACAGCCACGGCCATGATGCATTTGTTCCACTGCTGCCACCTTGGATTCTGACCAAGAAAATAATCTGCGAAGAATTGAAATTACTTTGCAAAATCCTAAAATCAATTCAGATGACGACATTAGTGTTGAAGCATAAAAAGAGCCGACTGTGTTAAGCAATTTACTTTATTGGCAACAGTGGTAAAAAAAAGAAAAGAAAAAAAGAACTGGAAGGAACCCGCACCAGTACTGAAACACAAATATTTGTAGTTGCATAAGAGGTTGTCTGTAATGAAGAGTTTGCAGAATACAAGAAAGCACAGGGAAAATCCAGAAACTGATACAGAAATTACAGTGAAGAATATAAATACAATAAATACTTCTGAAACAAAACCGATATGTAAATATACAACTGAGAACAAAGTGACGGCAGAAAAAAGAACCTTCCATTACACCTTCAACAAATATGAAATAAAAGACCGATCTGGTGTACTGAAAGAACAAAATTCCCTTTTTGCTTGTCCCTCCATGACCATTTTTCAGTGTGCTAAGAATCCCTGATTTTAAAGAACAGTGCGAATAATGCAACGTAACAATACATCAAACTTTCAAAGCAAAGCGATTGCAAACGCACCACTATATTTTATAGTATCATGTAAGACATGGTGCATTTAGCTCACTTCAAGCTTAAAATAGTAAAATGACGAGTTCTCTTATGGGAAAACAAGAGATCGTCAGATTGCGGGGAGATTCCTTTTTTTTAGTAAGGTATAAGTAAAGGTCTTCGCCTTCAGAAAACGAAAACACTGAGTGATTATATTACGATATATTATATAGCCTGATATTCTGATTAGTTTAATAAATACTGAAACATCTTTTGAGTGACTATAGCTTGCTAATCGAAGAACATCAACAGGCCGATGCATTGGTTTTTCATTTAAGGCAGGCAAAAAGACAGATTCAATAAATACAACAAAATATTCTGAACAGCTAACATGATCATCCATTTATCCATCCATCTACATTGTCCTATCACACACCAACCATACGTAAACTAAGACTGAATCTCATTTAGAAGTAAACTTCTTGGTGCAAAACATAAGCTCAATGGAATTAACACAATTTCTCATAAAACGAAATGTAACATGGTAGCAAATATGCAAGTTGACCTAGTCCCATTTCAAAGAGTTCAATAAGTGACACTGTCGGCCAGTGAACTAAACTAAATCTCAAAACAACTAGAATGTTTCAAGTCCAGTATAACAACTAACTGTTTTTTTGAATTTGCAAGTGTCTTATATCAGTAATGTTGAATGTGATTTATATCTGAAGCTTCTGTTTGCTGGTGAGGTGTCCAGGAAGAGACGTGCTTATAGAAGGGAAAAACAAAACAAAACTGAAGAACAAAAGAAAACAGGGAAATCAGATATAATAGTGATATTATGGATTCAAGTGAACATCCTAAAATGTCAGTCAGCTTGCTACGTTTACAACAGGGGTTTTCTAGTAAAAAAAACAAAACATTTTTTTTGTATTTCTTATTGTGCACTTTGCACATATTGTCCAACTGGAGAAAGACAGGTCTGGCCAAAGAATGGGAAGTCAAATAAGGCAGCAAAAGAAGTGACTTTATTGCCAATACTGATTTCAAGTAGCAAGAAAACTTCGCATGAACGCAGAGAGGCATCGAGGATCCAAAGCAGAGGTTAGATGGACATGAATTATGAGCTTGTCCACATTTCTTGTTAAAAAGACGAATGAATGCTAAACAAAGCCCTGGAACTCTAGACTGTAATTTCGGGGTTTGGTGGCCCAGGGTAGTTTTGTAATCACAGACCAGGCGGTTAGCAAGAACAACGTGGTTCAGCTGCTTATAGGCAGTGCCATTGAGTGTTGATAAACAGTCAAACTTTTTAAACTCCAGCTGGACGGGACGAGGCACCAATCCTTCTTCACAGTACAACGCAAACCAAAGCTGAATGCGTTGAGATAAAAACGGATATGGCAACATGCTCTGACTGAAAGTGCAATGATCTTGTAATAATAATAAAAAAACAGAAACTTAGGGACAAATCATAAATGTAAAGTGCAAAAATGCAAACATGTGAAACAGAAAAAAAAAATCTATTTTTGTTCTAAGGATGTTTATCTTCATCTTCAGCCTTCATGCGCTCCAGATCAAGGGTCTTCGGCATAGTAGGTTAACTACAGCGTGGAGGGAAACCTAACAGAGGGGCCAGATACTCCCATCTTGCAGCGCTCATTTTCACCAAACCATTAATGGATTAGAAGCTCTATTTGTGTCCAGAAATTGGTTTGAATCATCGCTCTTGGATTGTGAGTCTGCCAGAAAGGGCATTATTTTACATCTGTCAGTGGGAGTGTGTTTATGTGCAAGTGTGTGAGCGTACTTTGCCTGTATTTGTCAGTTGGCCCTGGCTGTCATTTGGTAGATGAAAGGGAAGGGTAAATTGGTATCATTATGAAGCCTCTGCTCTTCGGGAGCTGAATTATTGTCCCTGTGCCCATCTCTCTCAGGTGAGGGAGAACATAAAAAAAACAAAAACGCCTCTGTTCCTCGGTTTTCACGGAGCACTTGTACCGAGGGCGCACGGAATCTTGTCCTTAGTGGATACAGCAGCACTTGGACTTCATTAGTGCAGTGTGCTCGGGCACCGCTCTCCGTAAAGCGTCTCAGGTGTCCAGCTCAAAGCAGTCCAGCACCTCGTCATCAGGGCTGTGGTGAGGGCCGTGTCTCTTCCAGAATGACGCCGGCTTCTTGTGCAGTTCTCTGCGCACGCATCGCGGGCACGGCTGGGCTCGCATCCGACACTCGGCATGGAAGACGGCACCGCAGCCCTCGCACCTGCATTTAAAACATACAAGAGCATTGATGGTCGATCCAAACATTGATTGACACTCATAACAGTGCTGTGGAAAAGCCTCTGAATTTCCCCATCTGGTGGATTAAGCTAGTTCATTGTAATCGGTGGTTCATAAAAAAATGTCCTTACTAAATAAAAAGTTTAAAATGTATAAGTGGATACATTTTCTTAATGTACAAACATATAATTTTATGGTCTTTTTTCCACGAAGGATCATGCAGTCATAAGTTTTGGCAGATCAAATGACAGTCAAATTACAAATATGCAACAAATATATATGTATACATTTCATCAATGTTGAAAACAATTGCTGCTTAATATTTTGTTGAAACCAATTTAATCATTCCTTGATAAAAAATAATTTCTCAAAAGAAAAAAAATGTATATATATTGGTTTAAAAAAAAAAAGTATTAAGCAGCAATTGTTCAACATTGATAATAATAATAAAAAATGTTTCTTGAGCACCAAATTAGCATAATAGAGTGATTTCTGAGAATCATTTGACACTAAAGACTGAGGTAATGGCTGCTGAAAATTCAGCTTTGCTATCACAGGAATAAATAACTCTTTAAAATATATTCAAATTTTAAATTGTATTATTATTTAACAATGTTACTGTTTTAACTGTATTTTGATCAAATAAATGCAGTAAGTTTGTTTAGCCTGTATTACACACACACATCCATCCATCCATCTATCTCTATATATGTGTGTGTGTGTGTATAATACAGGCTAAAAAAGTTCCCAGTCTATTTAAAGCTCCTTCTTTACTAGAACAATTAGGAGCTCCAGGGCTCCTCAGTCCTCTAAAGAGCAACAATTTCTTTCTGTGCACCATCATGGGCGGTAGTAGCCCAGTGGTTAAGGTTTTTGGCCTGCCAAGCCAAGACTAAAACCCGAGATCACTGTTGGCCAAGAGGTTGTGCCATACTAACCAGAAGTACTACTGGTGGTCTATTCCTGAAAATGGTCTACACTTTGCACTAAAGCATTAAACGGGCCTTGTTTTTAATAAACATTTTAAAAACTCTTAATTTGATTTCCTCTAAAGAGAACTATGAGTTAAACAGACTACTAGATCTGAAAATGTCTTACAATTTGAAGCACGCCCAACATGAATAAAACCTAAAGCACGCTAACAAGATAATACTAGCTGACAGGATGTCTATTTTAAATCGGTCTCTATAAATAATTCTTTCCAATAGTAAGTATCCAAAGTCATAATGGCTATGGTGTACTTGCTCCTCAGAGAGGTGTGGTGGTGGTTTGTGGAATTTATGGATTTACGGTGGGGTGTGGAGACACCTTCTGCTCTTATGACCACACGCTTTTGCCCTATTGAGCATGTACTGTTACAGATACAACATGAAGTGCATACAAACACACCCAGAAAATTCTGGATAAACTAAACAGTGAAGCAGTTAGTGCAACACCTGGATCCAGCTGTACTAACAGACACACTCAAACTGCCTCGACAGACCTGAATGGATCTATCAGTGAATAAATAACTACTAACAGTAATGCAGCAATTCGATTTATATAATTACATGTAATTAATCTGTTTGTGCATTCAGTCCTTTGCTACATTGTGCTCAAAATAATACACATTAAAAAAAAATTATCAGTAAGATTTTTAATGTTTTTTAATGGAGGCTCTTATGCTCATCAAGGCTGTATTTATTTGATCAAAAATACAGAAAAAAACTATAATATTGTGAAATATTATTGCAATTTCTAATATTGGTTTCCTAATTTAATATAATTTTCAGCATCATTACTCCAGTCTTCAGTGTCACATGATCCTTCAGAAAGCATTCTAATATGCTGATTTATTATCAGTGTTGAAACTATTGTGCTGCTTAATATTTTTTGGGAACCTGTGATACCTTTTTCAGTATTCTCTGATGAATAAAAAGTTAAAAAGATCAGCATTTATTCAAAATAGAAATCTTACAGACAACAATATAAGTTTTTACTATCACTTTTTATCCATTTAACACATCCTTGCTGAATAAAAGTAAAAAGAAAAAATTACTGACCCCAAAACTTTTGAATAGTAATGTATATTGTAAAACAAAGTTTCTATTTTGAATAAACACTGTTCTTTTTAACTTACTATTCATCAAAGAATCCTGAAAAAAAAGTATTACAGGTTCCAAAAAATATGAAGCAGCACAACTGTTTCCAACATTGATAATAAATCAGCATATTAAAATGATTTCTGAAGGATCATGTGACACTGAAGACTGGAGTAATGATGCTGAAAATTCAGCGTTGCTTCACAAAAATAAATTATATTTTTATGTATATTAAAATAGAAAACTTATTTTAAATTGCAACAATATTTTTACAAAATAATTTTTTTTTCTGTATTTTTGATCAAATAAATGCAGCCTTGATGAGCATACGAAACTTCTTTAAAACCATCTGACTGATCTCAAACTTTTGAATGGCAGTGCGTATATAAAAATTTATACGGCAGTGTGTGTGTGTGTGTGTGTGTGTGTGTGTGTGTGTGTGTATATATATATATACACAAATACATATACAAATTGTTTTAAACGGTCTTTGTCCATGATGTACAAATATGGCAAGGGTCTTTTTCAGACCAGAAAATCACACAGAACAGAATAAAATATGAAACATTTTAATATGAAATCAAGTAACTTTAACTGTAGCAGCCCTAACCAATCATTATTGAGGCTTTATCAGTGTTGCCGTGTGAGTAGCTATGTTTAAACAGCAGCATCTGTTCTGGGAACTGCACTCCACTTCGCTTGAGAGTCCAAGAGATTCTAGTCACACTGATGGTATGAAGACCAGAGAGTGGTTTATCAGCTGCAGGCCATAAGCGGACAACACACAGCGTGCTGAAAAAAGCCGAGATGCTCGAGGGATTAACTGTCCCCTTACACAGGATGGCCTATCACTGCGCCATTACACCCCAATCCACCGCCCGCTGGGTGTGACTAACACGAGACAGGGGCTGGACAATCATCAGCAATGAGCTGCGGACCATTTGACAGACAACTGCCACTTACAGTGTACAGAGCTGTAGGATTACAATACCATCATCATCATCATCAGTGATGAAGAAAATCTTTGATGTCCACCTGTGATTTCTTGTCCTTAAGAGAAACTGACTTCATGCATCCACTAAAAATCATTTTGAGACTAATTAGTAAAAAAAAAAGTTAATTTGTAAAGGTACTCTGGGCATTGTATGTAGCATCTCCGCTTTCATAGACCTTCAAGATCATGAGACGTTTAGAGGTGAAACAGTGGCTACAGGTCTCACCTTTTGGTGGCATTCTCCTGGAAGGGATAGATGACCTGGCCAGTGTGGCAAAGCTCACAGATGAAGCCCTTCTCCCGGCACAGACTACAGCTATAGACGTGAGAGCTGGCAAACTTGATCACCTTAGAGAGGAAGGGAGCAAGCTTTCCATCTATGACCTGCAAGAAAGAGAAATATATTACAAAAGTGGAATGCAGAGGCGGGTGATATGTCTAAAATATGAGTCACTGTATTTCACGTTAACTATATATCACAATATAGTTAGTTTTGCTGGAAATAAGATTGTTATGATGCCAGCATTTTAGATACCATTGAAATGTCACAATATTGATTTCAGAGCAAACACTAGCCTAACTAATGTAAAAATTCATTCATATATATACTGTATATATATATATATAT
>NW_015667292.1:711399-744828 GCF_001515625.1 Sinocyclocheilus rhinocerous
TATATATATCATTAAGATATAAAGATCATGTTCCATGAAGATATTTTGTACATTTCCTACCATAAATATATTATGCATTGCTAAGAACTTCATTTGGACAAATTTAAAGGCGATTTTCTCAATATTTCGATTTTTTTGCACCCTCAGATTCCAAAATTCCAGATTCCAAATATTGTCCTATCCTAACAAACCATACATCAATGGAAAGCTTATTTATTCAACTTTCAAAGGATGTATGAATCTCCATTTCCAAAAATTGACCCTTATGACTGGTTTTGTGGCCCAGGGTCACAAATAAGAAAAAATAAACTAATTACAAGCAATAGGACAAAAAACAAAAACAGTAAAGATACAAACTAAATAAAGAGTGCTTTAGATTTTTCATGTAGGTCTAACAAAATAAATACTTCAGAAATGTAGTACATAAAACGGTATGACTGGCAGCTTTTTGTGCACACATTCCAGATGTATGTGCATAGAAACCATCTATCAGACAGCAAATTGAGTTTCTTTCGTCTCTTATAGCGGTTGAACAATTTAAAATCGATTGAATGGTTTAAAATCACTTGAACATTTAAACTAAAACTTTCATAACACTGCAGCATCACATGAGGGTAACTGTGATAAAAGCAATAGTCAAAATCTCTAACAGCTGACAAATTTCTACCAGTTTATTGTCCACCCTACAAGACAGAATCTCGAAATTCTGCAGAATGTATTGGCAAATGTGTAAATTGAGTGCTACACTTAGCAGAAAAACTGATGTAAATTCACCAAAACACTAATAAACAAAAATGCAAAGGAACAGAGGATGTGTAGAACTTTGTGAAAGATGATAATCTAAAGTCTGTGGAACTTTCAGGGAACATTTTGCAGGTGCAGATTCTTTGTAGGCCAACCTATAAGCTTTAAACGTGCTGAGAAATAGGATGGAAAAGTATGGAGGAGGAACCTAGGGAAGTGTAAAACGTGACCCAAGTGATTCTGCTATAAAATGGGCTTCACTAAATGTGTTCAACAGCTATGAGAGAGGAGCAGATTCGAAATATCCATGCAAAAATCAAAAATAAATTCCATTATCAAATGGACAGTAACCCTCCTGTTAACAGTTAGAGGTTTATCTGAGAATTTCAGAAACTGGACAAACACTTAAGAACATGCTACAATGGGAGCCAAGTACAAAAAAAAAAAAAAAAAAACATCACATCAAAAATCCACATGAAACGTCATCATTTACTGGCCCTCCTGTTAACAGTTAGAGGTTTATCTGAGAATTTCAGAAACTGGACAAACACTTAAGAACATGCTACAATGGGAGCCAAGTACAAAAAAAAAAAAAAAAGACATCACATCAGGAATCCACATGAAAACTAATGAATGCTTAGAGAGTGGGGGGTTGGCAATTCCTTTTGGGAGACTGTTTGCAAAAAATAATATGTGAATGCCATTTATCGGCCAGAGTAGTTAAAAATCGGCCTGGTCTTTGAAAGCGGGGCGCTGAAGAAGCCGTATTGTGGGCAGCTGAATGAGACAGGGGAAGGGGCCTAGACCTCCAGTGCATATTCACCAAGGGGGCAGAGACAAGTGGCTACACCTGGCAGCACTGCAGCACACCAATTAAAGGCCCTGCCAGCATTCTTCAGCCCTTCCACAAGGAGCCAGCCAAAGAATGGAGGAGGAGAAGAGGGGACAGTGGAGCAGAGAGGAGAGCTTGGGAGGGTGGGACGCGAGGGCTCGGGGGAAAAGAAAGAATAAAGGAAGGACCACCGCGGTGTCCCACGAAAGACGCGCACACACATACGCAGCGTGAACGGGGAGAATGGGTTGAAAAGGGGAAGGTTTGTGTGGGAACAGGGAATCTAGACTCTTCAGCCATGGCCAAAGTTGCCGGATCATGTTTAGTTACTTAAACATGGCTTGTAAGGTTATATTTGAGGGTTGTACATCAAAAAGTGTACATTTCTTGCATTAGTGCATTAATGCCTAATTTTAGAATCTGGGAGTTAATGTACTGCACTCTAAGACACTATGATTTTTATGGCAATATAGGATTTATGAACAAAAAAAAAAACAATCTGAATCTACTAATTTTGTTGAAACAGAGGGTTCCTCTAATTGTAAATAAATACATAACTAACTAAATAATAAATAAAAAAAACCTTATAAGCCATTTCATAGCAAACATTTTGCAGATATTTATAATATAGTATATAAATATTTTTATATGATATTTAAATAGTCAAAAGGTTGAAAAATAGGCATTGCCACAAAACCCAGCCCTACCATGTTCACAAATAAAATAATAATAATAATCTTTATTTTTATATAGTGCATTTAAATGTAGCTGCTCTAGATAATTAAAATAAAATGATTTAAAGAAATACAAGAAATATAAATACAATTAATAAAGAAAAAGAAAATAATAAAACCAAGTTCTTAAATTAAATCCATTTTAAGAATATTTTGATTATATCCCTTTTCAGCATTTCATTATTAGAAAAAAAATTCTTCACATTCCACCAAAGCACTGCGCAAGCCAGAAGGACTCAAATCAGAAAGACCCACACTGCTATAAAGCAGTCACTGTCATTGCCCAATGAACATAGAGGTGATGCTGTTGGCAGGCTTTCTCAGTAGAGGCACCAGGAGAGCCCTTAACCATCCATCCATCAAGTAGCTTTCAGTTCAGACACCCCTGTTTTTCTTTGACTGGGCTGACAGAAACATGAAGGCAATACCCTGCGCCTTTTCCCATGTGGAGGAGTAATATAGCAAGCTATTAAGGAAACGCTGCAAGCCACCAATCAAAGAGGCGGGGTGAGCACACTTGCCGTCCTTTGGTAAAGATGATATATACTCCCCTTGATCAATGCTGACAGAGGGAGTAATTAAACATTTCAATAATTTAGCAGGCACGGTGAGCGAAACAGCGAGTACACTTGCACCAGGCTTGATGGGGAGGGACTGTGAAGAGCTAGAGGGCTGTTAAAGAGAGTTACTGACAAAGTAGTGAAAGTGTGAATTTATGCATGAACAGCTACAGGTTCAACTGATTAAAATGAGTTACAGTAATTAAAACTCAGTGAGGTCAGTTAAATAGTAGGATAGGTTTCACACATTCCTTTGCATTTCTACCTCATAATGCCATTTGCACTGTACACCATATATATATGTATCATATATACATAAGTGTTTTTATATTTATTCTGTATAATGCATCTACTGAGTTTATGCCTCCCCTTTTGCACCTTGTATTTACAACCAATTGCACCAAGCTGGTCTCTGCTTCTGTACCTCAAACTTTGCACTCCATAAAAATCTTATTGTATATACACACACAAATATATATTTATTTATACACATATTGCTTTTTGCACTTCTGGTTAGATGCAAACTGCATTTCATTGACTCTGTATTTGTACTCTGCACAATGACAATAAAGTTGAATCTTATCTAATCTAATAAATAATACCTAAAATATTACTATACATTAACAGTATTAATAAATGTAAATATACCTTTTATACATTACAGTTCACTATGCATTAAATTGATCAAAAGTGACAGTAAATACATTTATAATGTTACAAACGACTCTTATTTCAAATAAATACTGTTCTTTTGAACTTTCTATTCATCACCGAATCATTAAAAAAAAAATTGCACCATGTTTTAACAAAAATGTTAATGTTAAATGTTTTCAAATTTAATAATGAGACATGTTTCTTGAGCACTGATTTCTGAAGTATTATGTGACGCTGAAGACTAGAGTAACAGCTGCTGAAAATCCAGCTTTGCCATTGCAGGAATAAATTAAATTTTAATACATATTAAAATAGAAGAATTATTTTAAATTGTAATTATATTTCACCACATTACTGTTTTTACTGTCATTTTAAACAAATAAATGCAGCCTTGTTGAGCTTAAGAGACTTCATTTAAAACATTTTGAACAGTAGTGTACATTAAATATTTAGATGGTCAGTTCATCTATTGAAGCACTGAAGATGCACTCTAGATCATCTCAAATCCAGTTGCAGAACATGATCATGTCTGCCTCTTGCTTTAACAAACACTTTAACTGCACATTTGTGTAAAACCTTCACACAAACTTGCAGCTTAAAGTGCTTATTAAAACAAAAGGTAGAAATCAAATACTACAACATTCTGAAACTCGTGTTCATTTTTAAGTCAGTGTTTTATTCAAATTATGCTGAAAAAAAGAAACACATGCTTCAAAGTCAGGTAGCTCACTAAAAACAGCATCTTTGTGGCTATTGCGGGGGGCATGGGTGACGTCTGCCAAATCAACTCCCCCCAAATCCCCCACCTTCTGCTCCTGTCTCGCATGTGCTTTGTCGTTAGCTGCTTAATCCCCTAAAACCACAGTTTAGCGCCTACTTCTTCATCCCCTCCTCAGCCCTGGCCCTAATGTCCTCGCCCGCTCCATTAAATGGTAGAGAAAGGGCCCAGATTAGACAGATAAAAAAAGAGAGTGAGCTCTGTTTGGATAACACCCTCCCTGCCAGGGCCTCGCAAAACAGGATTACAACCAGCGTGTGTGAGGAAGTGAGAGAGAGACGGCCTGCCAGGGTCAAGTGTGAAGTGGGCATGACGTTTCATCATATACGTGGACCATGTGAATGTATTGGTCACGGTAGACCAGGTTCCATGTAGGTATACTTGAAGAATGATGGTTTTATGGATATACTGAAAGCTGATGTAACTCATCAGATTCCCATTCATGATTATAAAAAAGGACAAATATCTTCCAGTGGGCTCTGAGAACTCAACTTAAATAAAAGAGAAAACAAGTTTTCGTGTCACTAAAAGATGCTTGTTCTTACTTTAAAGCAAAAAGTCACTTCATTTCGCAAAAAAAAAAAAAAATCTTCATATCGTCATTCTGTATCTCAAGTAAATGTATCTTGATTTAAAGTTGTTTAGATATTTGTATTGGAAAACAAGACAAAAATACTAACAAAAGCATTGTTTATGCAACATTTAATGGCACAATTTTATGAATTTAAGACTTTCTGTTTAGTTTTAAGACAACTTTTCAAGTCCTTTTTGAGACCTGCAGAAATTCCCATATGTAACTTCTGGGGACCTGAATGTTGTCGTTTGAGCTCAATTAAGTGCATATTGTTGGCAAGACCAATGCTGTTGTCTTCGGTACAACACATACAATTAGCATTTATATCGCACTCGTACTTGTGTCCATGTTGGTGCACTTGTTAACTCTTCTTACTCTTCCAGTGGAGATATCAAACAAAAGGCAGTGGCCAAACAAAACTGGCTTCTGGGCAAACAAATATGGTCAACGGGGTCATTTAAAAAAAAAAAAGAAGACTGCCCAAAACTCTGTGCTAATTGTTTGAACTAAATGGGGACAGCATTTGTTTTTAGTCTATAGTGTTTGGAGTCTTGCTGGAGATAGTTCAGCATTCAGTGACCTCGACACGGAGGGCGAGCATTCCAGAGCTGCGGAGGAACCGGCATTAAGTAGCAACACTAAAAGAAAATGGCTCCTTAATAAGGTAAGCCAATTAAGAAGCTGAAAGAGAAAGTAATGTGACGTGAATGGGAAATGCCTCAAATTTGGGCCTTACAGAGGCAGTGGGGGAGACAGCATAAAGGCTTTGCGGCGAACGCCATGAATAAGAAGTACACAAGAAGAGGGACAAAGTACTGACAGTACAGAGAGCATTTAAAAACCACAGAGAACTGCGCCGTTTCACTTCAAAGATGCAAGTACGGGCCAAATTGTTGTGACAAAGATAACTAGTTTAAAATAAACTGGATAAAACAGAAAATATTATGCTTTTTTTTTTGACACCCAGATGTGTTTGTAACACTGTACTCTGTTTTAAGACCAACAGACCCAATACTGAGCAAGACAGAGCCTTGGGAAAAAGAAAGAGAAAGCATCCCCCAATTCATCATACTTAGTGTTAGAGGTTTAAAGAGTTTTAGAGTTTAAAGAGTTTAAGTTTTAAAGAGTTTTAAAGAGTTTAAAAATAAATATTTAAACATTTCATTTAGCAACTGAATTAACAGAATTCATTAAAAATAAATGAATGAATTAAATTTACTATAAATTAATAAATAAAATAAAACAAGACAAGCTGTAATTGACATGTAGAATGTAAAAGATGTTAAAAAAAAGGTCAGAGAGGTATAGTGTCAGGCAATGGGATGTTGGGGAAGAATAGAATGGAATGGAAGCAGAGGCAGGACTGTCACGCTTCGTTTTTCTGCCCGTTGCACCTGAATGGCAGTAATTAGTTAGTTGGGTGGGGGCAACGTGGGGTGGAGAGGGACTCCAGTCTCCCACCAGAAGACAGAAGGGAGAGGGGATGTGGGACAGGAGAAGAGATGTTCTGAGAGCAACAGAAAAATAAGGGCAAGGGTCATTCCTAAGAAACAGAGGAGTGACAAACATTCAGGCATGATAACAGGGGGCTGAGGAAAGGAGAGAGAGATATGTATGAGAGCACAGTTTCCTATATTCTTGACATATAGTTATTTCAAGCATGCAAGCATGTACATTTCTTAATTTTAGTTCAATAAAAATTTTAATGATGACTGTGAGAATAGAGAAAAACGTTGCTGCAATAAGCCAAAAAACAGGAGCAAATGAATTACAATTGATAAAATTATGAGCTGTAACCAGGATTTCTGCAAGTTTTATAAAGGTAAATTTAAGACTTCTTAAGACCAATTAAAGAAATGTTAAGGAAGAAATGAAAGGGAACGCAATATGTCAATATGTTCTCTAAATATAAATATCTAAAGAGAACACAATGTGTTGTACTGCAGCACAACTTCCAACTGATCTCCATTACTTTTTAATTAATTTCACAAATTTTTTTTTTACTGTACCTTCTGTGCATCACACTGCACAAAACTGATCCTTCGAAGTACTTTTGTTTTGTTTTTCAGTGCAAATGAAGCTTAAATTAAGATGTTTTCTGGGAAAAGTTCAACAAATAAAAATAAAGAGAATTCATGATTATAAAAAAGGACAAATATCTTCCAGTGGGCTCTGAGAACTCAACTTAAATCAAAGAGAAAACAAGTTTTCGTGTCACTAAAAGATGCTTGTTCTTACTTTAAAGCATAAAGTCACTTCATTTCACAAAAAAAAAAAAAATCTTCATATCTTCATTCTGTATCTCAAGTAAATGTATCTTGATTTAAAGTTGTTTAGATATTTGTATTGGAAAACAAGACAAAAATACTAACAAAAGAATTAAAAATAAAAGTATAAATGTTCTTTTATGCAACATTTAATGGCACAATTTTATGAATTTAAGACTTTCTGTTTAGTTTTAAGATAACTTTTCAAGACCTTTTTGAGACCTGCAGAAATCCTGTTAACCTTATTACAGATGGATTCACAACAGAAAGTGAAAAGCAGAAGGTTAACGTGTCATTGACATTGAGGCTGCACATAGATCTACAGTGACTCTGTGAGCGTCAGGGTTTCGAGAGGAAGGGTGTGAAAAACACAGTTCACTCTCACAGCCTCTCAACTCCCACTGCCAGATGACACTGAACAGACACTCTGCATGGCGATGATGTGTGCTACAGGTGTGTGTGTGTGTGTGTGACTGTGTGTGTGAATGTGATGAAGTCTTTTATCAGAATCAGGTGGGACGAGGAGGAATGTGAACATACAGGCCCAGAAAAAGATGTTAACACATCAGCCACACAAAAATTTATGAATGTCCTGGATGTCAAGCATGTATTTATTTTGTCAAGCATAAAAAAAAAATTTTTTTTAAGTTTATTTTGTTTTAAATGAAAAGGCAACACACACAACTGTTTTGGGTCAGTAATATTTTTTTAAGAAGTCTCTTATTCCCACCAAGACCGCATTTATTTAATTAAAAATACTGTAAATATTTTTAAAATGTAATGGTAAAGATGGTAAAGCTGAATTTTCAGCAGCCATTATTCCACTCTTAAGTGTCATATGACCCATCATAAATAACCCCAATATGCTGTTTTGGTACTCAAGAAACACTTATTATTATTGAAAACAGTGCTGCTTAATATGTTTGTGAAAACCATGATAGCTTCTTGGGTTATTTGAATTTTTTTTTTTTTTTAAACGTTACCACTTTTATGTTTTTTACTGATCAATTTATTGCATCCTCACTGAATGAAATTATTTCTTTAAAAAAAAAAAAAAAAAGGTTAGTTGGGTGGGGGCAACGTGGGGTGGAGAGGGACTCCAGTCTCCCACCAGAAGACAGAAGGGAGAGGGGATGTGGGACAGGAGAAGAGATGTTCTGAGAGCAACAGAAAAATAAGGGCAAGGGTCATTCCTAAGAAACAGAGGAGTGACAAACATTCAGGCATGATAACAGGGGGCTGAGGAAAGGAGAGAGAGATATGTATGAGAGCACAGTTTCCTATATTCTTGACATATAGTTATTTCAAGCATGCAAGCATGTACATTTCTTAATTTTAGTTCAATAAAAATTTTAATGATGACTGTGAGAATAGAGAAAAACGTTGCTGCAATAAGCCAAAAAACAGGAGCAAATGAATTACAATTGATAAAATTATGAGCTGTAACCAGGATTTCTGCAAGTTTTATAAAGGTAAATTTAAGACTTCTTAAGACCAATTAAAGAAATGTTAAGGAAGAAATGAAAGGGAACGCAATATGTCAATATGTTCTCTAAATATAAATATCTAAAGAGAACACAATGTGTTGTACTGCAGCACAACTTCCAACTGATCTCCATTACTTTTTAATTAATTTCACAAATTTTTTTTTTCATCACATCATCACACTGCACAAAACTGATCCTTCGAAGTACTTTTGTTTTGTTTTTCAGTGCAAATGAAGCTTAAATTAAGATGTTTTCTGGGAAAAGTTCAACAAATAAAAATAAAGTGAATTCATGATTATAAAAAAGGACAAATATCTTCCAGTGGGCTCTGAGAACTCAACTTAAATCAAAGAGAAAACAAGTTTTCGTGTCACTAAAAGATGCTTGTTCTTACTTTAAAGCATAAAGTCACTTCATTTCACAAAAAAAAAAAATCTTCATATCTTCATTCTGTATCTCAAGTAAATGTATCTTGATTTAAAGTTGTTTAGATATTTGTATTGGAAAACAAGACAAAAATACTAACAAAAGTATTAAAAATAAAAGTATAAATGTTCTTTTATGCAACATTTAATGGCACAATTTTATGAATTTAAGACTTTCTGTTTAGTTTTAAGATAACTTTTCAAGACCTTTTTGAGACCTGCAGAAATCCTGTTAACCTTATTACAGATGGATTCACAACAGAAAGTGAAAAGCAGAAGGTTAACGTGTCATTGACATTGAGGCTGCACATAGATCTACAGTGACTCTGTGAGCGTCAGGGTTTCGAGAGGAAGGGTGTGAAAAACACAGTTCACTCTCACAGCCTCTCAACTCCCACTGCCAGATGACACTGAACAGACACTCTGCATGGCGATGATGTGTGCTACAGGTGTGTGTGTGTGTGTGTGTGACTGTGTGTGTGAATGTTGAAGTCTTTTATCAGAATCAGGTGGGACGAGGAGGAATGTGAACATACAGGCCCAGAAAAAGATGTTAACACATCAGCCACACAAAAATTTATGAATGTCCTGGATGTCAAGCATGTATTTATTTTGTCAAGCATAAAAAAAAAATTTTTTTTAAGTTTATTTTGTTTTAAATGAAAAGGCAACACACACAACTGTTTTGGGTCAGTAATATTTTTTTAAGAAGTCTCTTATTCCCACCAAGACCGCATTTATTTAATTAAAAATACTGTAAATATTTTTAAAATGTAATGGTAAAGATGGTAAAGCTGAATTTTCAGCAGCCATTATTCCACTCTTAAGTGTCATATGACCCATCATAAATAACCCCAATATGCTGTTTTGGTACTCAAGAAACACTTATTATTATTGAAAACAGTGCTGCTTAATATGTTTGTGAAAACCATGATAGTTTCTTGGGTTATTTGAATTTTTTTTTTTTTTTAAACGTTACCACTTTTATGTTTTTTACTGATCAATTTATTGCATCCTCGCTGAATGAAATTATTTCTTTAAAAAAAAAAAAAAAAGGGAAAAAAAAGAAAAACCTTAGACTGTTAAATATGCAAAGAAAAAATATTATTAGATGATATTTACTGTTACAGTGATGAATATCTGTGGTTACTATGCTAGGACACCTCTGTGATGTGAAATTAATGAGAAATCACTTCACACAAGCAAAAAAAAAAAAGGCATAATTTGCTTGTCAGTGCCATTTGGATTGATATGTTGTATCTATTGCAATGACATTTCTTTTCAATACTTTTTGTTTTTGAGTTTGAAATCCTTCAACATTCTACATCCTACACATTTGCTTATGAAATCTTTGTTAATTTAAACACTCTTAAGTAAGAAACATATTTTACAGAATTTTACTCCACTCAGCAGAATTTCCCACATAGCATGAAATAAGCATGAAAAAGATGCGTGTGAGCCTACTTACATGTGTAAGTGTATAAAGAAAAACTGAGATGGAGAGAAAAGAGATAAAATTACCTGCTGCAGGTCTGCCAAGGAGTAGAGGTGCACATGCTGTAGCAGGTATTCCCTCGGAAAGATCCTGCAGAAACAGCAAGAAAATCACATTAGAATGAAAAGCATATGCATATTACCTCAAATCATAACTGAGCCTGCACATATCTGTAAAAAAAAATAAATAACTGCATTAGCCTGCACACATATACATACGGATCCATTTCAGGTGGAACGCTAGTATCCCATCATCCCGCCTCTGTAACCATGACAACATGGGTCCAAATTGCTTGGAAATAGGGGTTAATTAAATTGAATTGGAAAAAGGCTGTAAAATAGGCATTTAAAAGCACTACCCCTTATTATGGGTGAAGTGGGGCGGCTCTGTCTCTCTCTCTCTCTCCATCTGGCTAGCTATTATGGCCCTCTTCACCTCTCTCCTCCCATGAGCCTACACTCGCTCGTTCCCTCTCTCATTCACCCACGCCTGCTCACATTACAAACTCAAGGGCCCACAGAATTATCCAGAAAAGAGGGGACTGGGGAAGCAACAGGCATACTGTGAGATGACGAGAAAGAGAGGATACGCGGTTACGAGAGGCAAATTAAATAAAAAACTGGGAGTTATGGGTCTCATCTTTTACCAAACCACTAGTTAGTCCATAATATCCACTGACAACTAAGCAAACAGAACAGATGAATCCTTCTAATGAAATGATCCTCGTTGGGAGATGCAAAAAAAATCAATTAATTCAGACACAATTCTATTGGTGTAGACACACTATAGCTGGCTACTTGAACAGGATCCAGTCTTTTTTTTTTAACCACAAAAGGCTGGAAAATTGGATCGATTAAGTAGTCTGGTACTTGGAAACCAGTGCATCTTTACTCCTGCCCACTAATAGTTCATCCACTCCGCTTCCTCAGTGGCTTGCGTCCATCATTAGTAACCCGTCAGACAGATGTTGGCAATTAGACACAGGCTTACAGGCCACAAACACAGCTAAGAGACAGGAGAGAGGGAATTTATGGCATTATGACATGGGAGGAAAGTATGCTGGGTAGTTTTGAGCTATAATGGGGCATTTAGAAGTAAATGTAGCTATTATATGATATATACGAAGTCACATATGATTTAAAATAGTTTGTGTTGATGCATGTGGCCCACATTGATGTGCGCATCATTGGACATCACCTCAATTTTCAGTTTTGGGGATTGTGGTGGATCTCCATTTTTCTCCTTCGCTGCCGTAATCTCAATGCTGGCTGAAGAGAAGCATGGCGGTACTCCAGACAGCCCCATTCACAGCTCGTCCCTCAGGCCTCATTAGGCCAAGCCATCATTACGGTGCTAATCTAAGTCTAAACTGAGGCATGGAGGCAGGGGGTGGGATGTTTACTAAGCTGGGGATGAAATCTCTTTTCTTTTTCTTTTTTTATGGAAAGTTTAAGGGTCAAAAGACAAGAGTTGCAGCAGGTGTCATTAGTACAAATAGAGCTGATGACAGGTGCTTTGTTGTGTGTTTGATGTAAGGCATGTCAAAAATGATACTTTATCAAGAGATGTCACGCGTTGTTTGAGGTTTACGAAATATACAGGTGCATCTCAATAAATTAGAATGTCGTGGAAAAGTTCATTTATTTCAGTAAATCAACTCAAATTGTGAAACTCGTGTATTAAACCCAAAGATTGAGTTTAAATGTGCTATCTTGACCATTTTTTATGGTTCTCAGAGGTGTCAGAGAATTTGAATGTGTTCTTGAAATTCACTAATGAAAAACAAAGATCCATTTTGATTAAAAAAAGCAAACAAATGAAAACATCACTACTAAATCCATAGCACAAAGTGTATAGTTGCTTACTGAAGTTTGACTACTGAACAAATTACTTTTATAAGACCTTTTCAGTGAATCCAAATCACACAGCTCAACCAGTGTAGTCCAACTCGTTCCCACACAAATGATTCTTTAGAGCTGGTTCTTTTTAGTGAATCAAACCCATACAGTGTGACAAGAGTAGTTTGATTCCCAAACAATGATTTTCATGAACCATTTTAGGGAATCAAAAAACCGAGTGAACATTGTAGTCAGATTCCTGAACCAATGGTTCTTATGAGTTTGTTCTTTAGTGAATCTACACATAAAGCCTGTGAAGTCAATAAAAAGTGTACATCAACACACAGTTTTTAAAAAATTTGCTTGAAATGTATTTGTTATCAAAATTATCTCATAATTCATCAATGGAAATACATTTTCCCCCAAATATTATTTAATCAAATTTAGTGCTTAAAATTACTAAAAAAAATCCTTAAAGGGATAGTTCACCCAAAAATGAAAATTTGATGTTTATCTGCTTACCCCCAGGGCATCCTAGATGTACGTGATTTTGTTTCTTCAGTAGCACACAAACAAAGATTTTTAACTCAAACTGTTGCAGTGTCAGTCTTATGATGGAAGTGAATGGGAATCACGGCTTTCAGAGTCAAAAAAACATACACAAACAAAACCAAATTAAACCATGTGGCTCGTGACAATACATTGATGTGTAAAGACACGAAACGATCGGTCTGTGCAAGAAACTGAACAGTATTTATATCGTTTTTTTACCTCTGATTCACCGCAATGTCCGAACTGTCCTGAGCGCGTTCTCAACAGCCGGCGTGACGCGTCTTCTTCGTCTTCTTCGTCTTCTTGCTTTACGGCAGATCGCAGACTTATAAGTGCATTACGGACTATTAAAGAATCTGAATTAATAAGAGGAATCCTAAACCAGAATTTTTTTTATTTTAATAATAAAGAGTTTTCCACTGAAGTGTTTACAGATCACAGCTGACAGATCTGCAGCCTTAGAGAGGTATGAATGCCTAATAAAGAGTCTGGAAAGCTGTACATACCCACAAATCTGATATAACAAGTGAGGTATTACTGAACATCTTAGGAAGGCTGACAAAGAAAAGATATTGCATTGACAAGATTCCATGGTCTAATGCGCTATCTTCTGTATGACAAGATGAAATCCTAACTTAATCCCTGCGGATGTGTTGTTACGCTGATTTGCCTGCCTTTGTCAAGCTTGTTCAAGTCAGGACAGTGTGTGAAAAGAAACCTGGGTCTCTCCGGGTGTTCATTTACTTCTGGTTATGGTGACAGTCTATCTTTCGGCTTTCGATCTCCTCAAGCATAAATTCATCTCTGCTCATGGCAGAGCTCCATGTCGATATCTTTTGTCCTTGCTCAGGGTAAATACATAAGTGTTTACAGTGGTGGTAACCAGGCGATATGGGGCATGTTGTCGAACAAAAGAGAACCAAATCCGGACTTTTTTTTTTTTAAATTGCACATAAGCAAGAGACTGTATGCTGATTTTGCTCTTTTCTTTCGACTGCCTGTGGATAGGGTATGCTTTTATGACAGAGAAACTGTAGGATATGCTGCAGTCTGTGATTGGTCAAAAGCAGAGAAAGAAGAAAAGTTTGGAGGCACCATGTTTAAGTAAACAGAGTTATTGTAGCAGTTACTCAGAGAATTGTGCAAATTTTATACTACCAAGTATTTCAACAAATGAACAGACAGCATTCTATGGAAAAAAAATCATAAGGGTTGGGGAAAAAAATAAGGAATTTAATGCTTTTGGTTTACAATTCTTAACGGTTCTGGTTTGGTAATTGTTAAATACTAATGACTAAATGTAAAGCAATTCTTGCAAAAGGTACATTTACTCCTTTTCACAGATGTTTAAGAGGTGACATGCAATCCAATAATTGTCCTTAACTATATATTAACAACACTACTAAACACACAAATAATGCACTACACTACCGTTCAAAAGCTTTCCATTTTTATACAACAACATCTATTTCAATGCTGTTCTTTTCAACTATATATTAAAGGGGTTATATGATGACATTATTTTGTGTATTTGGTGTAATGAAATGTGTTTATGCGGTTTAAAGTAAAAAAAAAAACATTATTTTCCACATACTCTACATTATTGTTTCTCCTCTATGCCCCGCCTTTTTGAAATGCGTCGATTTTTACAAAGCTCATCGGTCTGAAAAGCGAGGTGCACTCTGATTGGCCAGCTATCCAGTGCGTTATGATTGGCCGAATACCTCAAGCGTGAGACGGAAATGTTACGCCCCTCACCATACTGTGATGTAAAAGAATCTTGAAAAAATGCATTACAGTTTCCACAAATATTAATCTACACAACACTGATAACAATGAGAAATGTTTCGTGAGCATCAAATTAGCATATTAGAATGATTTCTGATGACGTGACAACGAAGTCTGGTGTAATGGCTGCTGGAAATTCAGCTTTGCCAACACCTGAATAGTTTACATGTTAAATATATAGCAATAGAAAACAGCTATTTTAAATTGTAATAATATTACATAATAGGATAGGATAGGTACTTTATAATGTTACAGTATTTAAAATTTTTTGATCAAATGCAGCCTAAGCAAGCAATAAGGCACTTCTTAAAGGGGTCATATGATGCTTTTTTAAAGAGCATTATTTTGTGTATTTGGTGTGACAGAATATGTTGACATGCTTTAATGTTCAAAAAACACATTATTTTTCAAATACTGTACATTATTGTAGGTCCTCTATGCCCCGCCTCTCTCAAACGCTTCGTTTTCTACAAAGTCCCTCCTTCCGACAAGTGAAAAAATGCATTACAGTTTCCACAAATATTAATCTACACAACACTGATAACAATGAGAAATGTTTCTTGAGCATCAAATTAGCATATTAGAATGATTTCTGATGACGTGACAACGAAGTCTGGTGTAATGGCTGCTGGAAATTCAGCTTTGCCAACACCTGAATAGTTTACATGTTAAATATATAGCAATAGAAAACAGCTATTTTAAATTGTAATAATATTACATAATAGGATAGGATAGGTACTTTATAATGTTACAGTATTTAAAATTTTCTTTGGATTTGAGACTTTAGTCTTTGCAACTTCAGGGATCTTATCTATGCACAATCAGCTTGTAACACTCCAAAGAGAAAGGAAAACTTGAAATCGCATCATATGACCCCTTTAAACATTAAAAAACACTTACTGTGATAAATAGTATATGGGTTTGTAACAAGCCTAGCGTGGTTCATGACACTTACCATCAATAAACTTTTGAACGGTAGTGTATATTTCATATTTCATTCAATTATTCAGAAATTCATACAGGTTTGGAATAACTTGAGGGTGAGTAGATGATGACAGAATTTTCATTTCTGGGTGAACTATGCCTTTAAGTGTCACAAGTCTTAAGCACTACAAAACACAGTAAGGTGTATGTGTTTGATTCACTAAAAAGATTCACTAAAAATATTCATTCAGGAATCACATGAACTACACTGGCTGTCCTGTGTGGTTTTGATTCACTAAAAAGAACCGATTCATAAGAACAATTCACTCAACAATTGAACTACTGATCGCACTGTTTGCTTATGATTCACTAAAAAGATCTGGCTCATAATAGCTCTGGAAATGGACTATACTGGTTATGTTGTATGTTTCAAACTGTAGATCCAGTGGCTGCATTGCAGTTTCCATGAATAGTATTGCAATGCATTTCAAAACTGGTTCTCATTTCCCAACCCCAGACATGAGGGAAAACTAATGAAAGGTACAGACAAAGGTAGTAAGCATGCATGTGGATGCCCCTGTGGATCAGTGAGGTGCATTAGATCAGTCTGACTGTTCTCCCCCTTCTCTCTGTGGCTTAGTGTAAACACTCGTGGTCCTCTTCACAACCGCTGATGAGCGTCCCGGCTGGGCAATGAATGGCTAAGGTAATATTTTAGCGCCACCGCCCTCATCAATCCTACACTGTTTGGAAAAGCGAAGCATTAGCCTGATGCCTGCTAATAGCCTGGTCATAAACACTAGCCCTCTAGCTCTGCCTCCTGCTTAGGGTCACTGCTGCTGCGCCCCGTAAACACAGTGGCCAGATAGTCACCACTCAGTAGGCAGCTGGGACCGCTCCAAGGAGATGAACCTCAGAGAGGATATTCAGTTCAAACTGAGGTTCCCTTTGCTAGAGCTCTCAGGTCTGCACATCAAACGGCCATCCTGCTTCTACGTCATCATGGAGTTCAAAGGAGCCAATACATAGGAAAGGGTACTGGCCCATTCAATAATTCAGTGATTCAAACAACAAACAGTGTTCTGAACGTGTAGCTTAAGAGTGCATTAGCAACACCATTAAGTCAACATCTGAAGTTTTTTTTTTTTTTTTTACGTTTTTTGGCATGCCATACTTTATTTCAATAGAAAAAGATGGTAAGTTTACCACCAAAAAAATTTCATTGTCAATCCAAGGGTGTTTCATGGACACTAGGAGAAATAAACTGCAGTTTCCTCTTAGTTTACCCAAAAATTAAACATTTGTGATCATTTACTCAACCTCATGTTGCTACAAACATGCACGACTTAATTTCTTTTGTGGAAAACAATAGGGTCCAGTGTTGTTTTAGACCTCACTGTCTTTCATTGTATGCACACAAACAGTAAAAAATGCAGTAAAAACATTAATATTGGGAAAAATATTTTATTATTATTATTAATGTTGAAAAAAGTTGTGCTGCTTGAATATACGCACACATATATATACTATAAATCCATTTTGATTAATTGTTTTAAAAATGTGTTTTCTTTACCAAGAAAGTGGCAAGATGAAAACCACTATTTTCTGTTTCAAACTTTCACATCGCATCTTTAGGTTATAATAACATTAAAAATTCTAATCCAGATTTTGATTTTCAAAGATATGGGTGTCTAGGATGCCGGGTGTATTCAAAGCGTCGTTACTGTTTACAATGCGTGGAATGGTGCGCTGTGATTGGTTGAGCGGATGTATCGCATTCTGCAGAGAAGGGAGACTGGCATTTGAAAACATGAGAGAATAACACCGCGGATATCGCATTTTGCGTAAAATTAAAAATTGACTTTTCAATACCGACCAGATACAATACTGATTTTGGCGGGAACTCAAATTTTTTTAGAATGGTTTTGGAACCAAACTCTTCACACACACACACACACATATATATATATATATATATATATATGTATGTCAGTCTCTCAATATTTTTCTCCTCTTTTGGAAAGTCGTGGAACAAATTTTGTGGAATATTCCATTTTGTGGAATATTTGTAATAGTTTCCTCAAAGTAAGCTACTATTGTATGCGCGTAATTTGCAGTGGGATGTGTTTTTGCAACATCTCACGGCACGCATGGATGTACCTAAAGAAAGAAACATTCGATTAGTTGCTCGATTTGATTTGTTGGTCTGTGTTAAATAACAGCCGATCTATCGCTGGAATGTTATGGCGAGTGCCGCTGTTATCAGTTCTCTCGGCGCTCGTGCACAATGCGCAGTCTCCACACAGATGATCGAGCGCTTCGTTCTGGTACAGTAACCACAGTTTACCACGGTATTTGTACTAAAACTGCAGTAACCACAAATTTACCATGGTAATAATAATAATAATACATTTTAGTACTTATGTAACACCATGTTTATTTCTCATGAGGTATCCTCAAAGGTGCACCTTTGTAACTGATCTACCCTTAAAGCATGCATACTTGTATGGTACTAAATGCTCACTTTTAGGGGTATAGTTGCACCTTTGAGGTTACTGCCCCAGTACAGGGCTAAAATACAATTATAGTATATTTTATTTCTGACAGTGTAAATAAAAAAGGCCTATGAAATGTAAAAAAACATGGCTTTAAAATCTAATATTAAGTGAGTATAATTACTGATTATATTATTTTAATAATTTAAAAGATCAGTTTAGTTTAGAGGTATCGGTATCGGATCGAAAATAAAATAAGAGGTATCGCCCATCCCTACCTATTTCCCAATTATGAAGTCGTGAGCGCTGCTGCAGTCTTAGGCCCAACCCAAATGTTCTCATTGGTTGAGACGCGTGATGACACCCATCCCAAGCCAGTACTGATCAACATCCCACGCCTCCTTTGACTCATGGTTTGTCTGTATGTGTATTCAGAGCCAGTGAGCAACGGACTTTTGTTTAATAAAAAACTGCGTTAATGTGCGGTAAAATAATTGTCGCCGTTAATCAATTAATGCGTTAATGCGATAACGCATTAACTTGCCCAGCCCTAATATATACACACATATATATATATATATATATATATATATATATATATATATATACATACATATACATATATATAGTATTATATACAAGATTGTAATACAGGCTTAGAAAGACAAAAGGGTGAGTAAATTATCACAAAACTTATATTTTTGTGTGAAATATCCATTTAAAACTTTTCTCTTTCTAAACTTCCACTTATCCCTAAATTAAGTAAACAGCTGTCTTTTTCTGATGATTAACTGTCAATATAAAAGGAGTTGAGCCATTTTTTTGGGGAAGAGCTGGAAGTAGCTTTCCGTTATGTAATATTTCATCACAGAGCTGTACACACTTTCGTCTCTCATGGTGTGAATGTTTAAGGCCTCTTAGCGCAATCTCGTGGTCTCCACACTGACCCTGGTAAGAGCTGAAGCATTCATCATATAGACAAGCCTTTTAGTGCCGAAACCTTTGCATAAACACAGCTCCTTCACATTCCTGCTGAACCTGGCCCTTAGGAATCCACTAAAGATCTGCATAAGGATCTTATTCCCAGCAACCAAATGCATTCCTTGAAATAGCTTTTAAAAATTTATACTTTGTTAGTGCTACAAGCTTAATACATATGTATTACAAGCAAGCTCCCTCTGTACATACTGGCAGGGCAACAAACCAAATGCAACCAGCGGCAGTCATCCACTACTTTATGTGCCTTGCAAGACTTCACAAATATTTATGTTGTTCCACAATATATTAACTTCCAGTCCCATCTTAGAAATCTGCAAAGCAGAAAGAGGAAAAGCTCAGTGCGTATCCCTGCTGGCCTAAATTAAACACTGTAATCAGAATCACTGGAGTACTACAACTAGGAAATATTTATACACTCATGCACTGATATGAATGAAATATTTCTGAACTTACCTTATCTTACTGACTTTGTAACTCCAACTGTTTTGATGTAACTAACAACAATACAATCTTTTAAGCGGGCTCTTAACAAGAGAAAAAAAAAAAATCACACATGATTAAACAACTTTTTTCTTCTACAGTCTTCCAAGTGAGTTTTGCTCTTGCTCCATGGTTGTTTTTTAAATATATAATTCTGTCACAATAACAAGCCATAGTAGATTTGGATACATTTGTATATGATTCAAGTTATTGGAACCTCTTTTAAATAGGTGAGAGAAAAAAACTCACTTTCATATTGGTCCAATTTGAGATCAGTTTCACAAACCCATTTAACATCATTCACTAACCCGTTTAACATCAGCAATTTTGAATATATGAAATTTACTAGCATTAAATCGTGTAACATCACATTGCCAACTGAAACATCATTACTGGTTGACCACTATACTGCAGTAACTGACAATAATAAATAATAATTCAATAATCTGCAGGTTCGCTACACACAGTGGTTGGTTAATAAAGCAAAATGACGTTGTTTCAAACCTAGCACAAGTTGATCCACATACAATGTGCATTATGAAAATGCACCATTTTGTCATTTTTAACCTGTCTTACTTTTACTTTCCCAATCTTTCCTCTTCCTGCTCTTTGGCATCGCTCACCTGCGGCGGAGGTCTTCTGCCACTGTGGCCCGGCAGCTGAAGAGGTAAGCCCTGAGAGACTGGAGCTGCTGTCTCAATTTGAGAACGGCCGCCAATGCCTCGCAATGCTCATACAGACACGGGTTCAACTGCTGGACATCTAACAGGGGCTCCTCATAAACAAACTCCAGAAACTCCTTCGCTTGTTTTGACACCTGAACCACAAAAATGGTGTTGTTAATCATCATCGCTTACAGCTTTTGTTGGATGCCTGGTTTCTTTTGCTGGGTGGTGCAAAAGCTGATTTCTAAACTCAAATGCACCAAGAAAACGTACAGAATTATTAATGATACTGAAGATACGGATTGGATATACAGGTCTGTGCGCATACCTTGTGTTTGTTAGTGTCCCAATTATGCAGTAGACGCGCAGGTATGAGGAAGAGGTTGTCCTGGTGACAACTTGGGCAGTAGTACCAGCCGCTATAAGAGCAAACTTTGGCCTTGCACCGTGACAAACCCACTGGCCTCTGGCATCCTGAATGGAAAAACAAAGCAAGAATAAAAAGGAAGAACCTCAAACAACACAAATCAAACCTGGGAGAGGAGAGATCAACTCTGGGTTAAAGACAACATTAATGGCCACCTAATCTACTGATGAGGGCACGACCCTGTTAAAATTTGACAATCATTAGCAGAAGGTGATCAATCTGTTTGGGTTGTGTACTGATATGTCAAGGTTTACGACACAACCCTGGCTAAACACAGATAAATATTACTGATGATCCAGAGGATGCAAAAGATTTATACCGCACAAAAGGCAGCGATTGAGTCGCTGATAAAAACCCAAACTTAAAAGGTGTTTTTACCCTTCCAGACACAACAGAAAGAATCTAAACGCTTCTTAGTACTGAACAGGCATATATAAAGAGCACATTTATTACAAGATACCTCATGAAAGTGCATTGCTTTGTCTTTTAATCGTTGTTCAAGATGTCTTCAAACAGTTTAGGCGGCACTCCAGCAAAGGGCTTATCCCAAAGGAACCAAAACAGGTGATTGTGAACATGGCAGGTGTCCCTTATCCTAACCATCTGGAAGAACCAGAGCCGGGACAGTGTGGACGTTCAAAGAACAAAAAGAGAGAATGAAAGGAACAGGCACAGACGGATATAGACTTGTACAATCTTTTAGGTCGAGCGTAGCGGCAGCTATACACTACAGAGGGAGAAGAAGAAATGTGGACAAGATGGGAAGTAGGATAGAGAGGACAAAAACAAGTCAGAAAACACAAGTCTCCAAAAGAGGGACGCAGAATGTTATCGCTACAAATATCTGTAGAGGGAGACACTGATTACAGTGTTTACAGGCAACGCTGTAGGTCTATTTTTGATGCATTGTTAATTGGCTGAAAAGGGCCAAGCCGAAAACAGGGATGGATGTACGTGCAGCAAAATTACACCATTTACCATCAGATTCAAAACAGTTAGTTCACCCATAAATGACAGTTCTGTCATCATGTACTCAGCCTCATGCATTCTATTTTGTAATGTTCTCTCATTTGTGCAGTTCAAAAGGAGATGTTTAGTAGAATGTTCAAACTATTCTTTCCATACAAATTGCAGTGAACACATGCTGTTGGGTTTGGAAACCACAAAATTAATAAAGTAATTCATATAAAAGTGAACAACATTATATTCCAATTCAGTTTATATTCACAAGTGCTGTGACAAATGACCGTATCAGCGAATTACCATAAATTAATTACATTTTTAATATTGTAAATGTACATATGAAATATATTTAAAAACATCAATAAAATAAGAATAAATAAGGAATAAAAAAAAATCAACAGTAATATGTAAACTACCGTTCAAAAGTTTGCGGTCAATAACATTGGACAGTTGAATATTTTTTAAAGAACATATGTAACTATATGTATAATTTGATGACATTAACATTATGCTTGCCCTGCAACATTGTTGCAATGCCCTATGAAATTTTAAAGGAGAACTGTAATTTTTTGCTGTTTTGGATGCATAATAAAATAATTTTTTTTAAAACTGGGCAAATGTTATTTTCTGAACAAGACTCTTGCACAATACGTCGCCAAGGAATACTGCCATTTTGGACCAAGAAAAGAAAATTCACTCTATTCCATTTCCAAACCAATACGTAATGGGTTGTTCTATCTGAGGTTATGCGCTAACATCATGCGCTGCACTGTGCTGCCAATGTAAACTTGAGGTTTTAAGGGGCAGGGACCCCAGACTATAAAAAGTCAGAGGTGGTGTCCCCCATGCCACAGCTGATGGGTGCCTGATATTTGGGCTGAACCACAGACCATGCAGTAGGGTGTCGTGTGTCAGAGCTGCCTTGTAATCAGCATACATGCAGAGCGTAAACCCACAAATACCACCCTTTTCCAAAAATAGTACTTCGTTGTATAGCGCTCATGCTACAGAGACTGTTATTAAGAGAGAGCTAGTTGAGGCTGTGCTTTTCAGCAAAAGAAAAACAAAAATTGCGCAAAAATTAAAAGGAGAAACACTGACTCAAAAACTGGCAATGTTTGTATGCATTCAATTGGCTTCCAAAGCATAGTTTTTGTATAGCATCACGGAAGAATCAGCAGCTAACAGCTCACATATGTCTCAAACTCATATGTCAAAAAAAGAGAATATATGAACAACGGAGTTCAAATTTGAGTTAGTAGATTAGCTACAGTCTTCATCATGATACAATGAATAAAATTATTATTATAATTTTTTTAATGATAGGACAGTGTAGAGCAGACAGGAAGCAAAGTGGGAGAGAGAGGGGGGCAGGGTTGGGAAAGGTCCTCGAGCTGGGATTCGAACTCGGGACGCCCGTATGTCGGCGCACTTCCCACTAGGCTAATGGCACCAGTAAAACTGATTTTTAAAGGACTAAATAACACACTGTGCATCATCTCTGTCTTTCGGAGCCAGTTGTAGCCTGCTTTTCTTTGAATATGCAAGTCTTCCGATTCATTAGCTGCTGTAGGTAAATAACTAGAAGAATATTCAAGAATATTCAAGTAAACAGTAAAACTATTTATGCTACAAACCTGTTTATGATTATGGTTATTCATTAAAATAACATGATAAACACCAGTTTGCAATATAAAGCAATATAACAGACTTTTTTAAAACATGCAAAATAACTGAAAGCAAATGACACTGGAAGCCTAGGTCTGTTTGACCAACTTCAACAATATGACCAACAATATCACTATATTTCAAATATCACTATGAAATCATTATTGTGACATTTTCACATTAGTCCTACTTAAAATGAACTTTTAATGCATGTAAATGCATGTTTTAATTGCATGTAAACATAGTGCCAAAACAATTATGTATGAAAGAGCCACAGGACAAGATCTGAACGAGCTTTCTAGCAAACTTCTGATAGAAGAGAGCTTCTGGACAGCGGCCAGAGAGCATGTCACTTCTGGGAAGGAGTTGGCCACTGGGAAACCGCAGGTTCTATGTATTGTGGACATCACAGCCTGTGCCAGTAAAGCACAGCCCCATGCATGAGTTCCCACATACGTTCAAACACACAAGGTGCAAGTTTGCACATCACAGCCAGACAGAAAGACAGCACAGAAAATATCCCCAAGTTGAGGGTACAGTGATGTCTGTGGACATCAAACCACTCTGAGCCAACTGAATTCTAGCAGGTTGGAGCTGCTGCTTTGCAGTTAACACACACGTGACACTCACTCAATTACAATTGAATATGGTTCTCAACATTTCCCAATCTCATAGCCAAGCATAAGTGCAGGGGAACGGCATGTACCTTGCACAAAAAGTGGGGCCAACCTGGGACTGTGGGAAAGACAGGGAGCTGTGCCAAACAAGAGGCGTTTGATGTGTTCACTCCATGACTGTCCGCAAGATTCCCCTCTTTCATTTTCAGCAGCACCCTGTTGCCCTAAAAACGGCAACTATTTGCAGGAAAAAGAAAGGTGAAGCGGGGCGCTCTGAGGTGCCACTTGCACAATGGTTTTCTAGCAGAATAGACGTTACGGCTCCGGAGGAGGTGTTCGGTCCTTTAGTGTGAGAAGGTCTCTCTGTTTTCTTGCTGCAAAGGCTACGACTCGCTCCACTTTCAAGCAGCCCGCCGAGTTCCACGGGACAAGAACCCCAGGGTGGGGCTTTGTGGCTCCATAAGCGTGAAAGACGACAAGGCCCCAGCTTTGATGTCCCCTATTCAAGCTGACATCCACTTAAAAAAAAAAAAAAAGATGGCATAAGGTTGTGCGTGCGTAAGTGTGTTCACACGTGTTTGCTTGAGACAGATGCACTGCCCATCTTTTTGATGTAAACAGCAGTCCCTTGGAACCCATTCTCTCCACCTGACCCTACACTCCTTCTTTTCCCACCTACAGCTGGATCTTCCCATTTGATCTGCTGTCCTTGTATGCTCTACAGGGTACTTTAGTAGAAGTGTGTGGAAAAAAGCCCAAGCTGGGTTCAAGCAAACTATGTGATTTGGCTTGAGAAAAAGGGTGTGTGTGTGTGTGTGTGTGTGTGTGTGCGCGCGCGCACGCGCTTGAGAGAGGAGGTAAGAGGATGGTCTCTGCTTCTGCTTCAAATGGATGGCATGCATGACCCTGTTAAACAAAGGTCTGTTATTCTGTCGGCCTAATGATTTGAATAAAGTTTGCTCATTAAGTGTTGATCAGCAGTGTTTTGATGAGAGATGATCTAGACGTGAACTGGACAACTGGGATCCAATTCAAACCAACCAAAATGTAACTATTGAACAAATATATAAAAAAAATAATAAAGTGAAACAATAAAAAATAATGAAATAAAATATCTGGCAGCATACTTTTGGAAATAATTAGAAATTATTCAAATGGATTGGATTAGATTGGATCGAGTCATGATTGAATTTCAGATTATTCTGATGCATTGCAATAGTGAAAGAATCAAAGAATCGCAATCATACTATCAGAAGAAATATTTACACCTCTAGTTGACCACTAAAGGAATAGTCCACCCAAAAATTTAAATTCTGTCATAATTTATTCACTCTCAAGTTTTTCCAAACCTGTATGAACACGAAAGAAGATGTTTTGAAGAATGTTGGGAACCAGACAGTATCTGCTCCCCACTGACATTCATCGTTTTTTATTTTCCCCGTGGTGTTTGGTTACCCACATTCACTAAAATGTCTTCTTTTATGTTCATCAGAACAAGGACACTCATACAGGTTTTGAACAACTTGAAGGTGAGTAAATTATGACAGAACTTTCATTTTTGGATGAACTATCCTGTTCTGCAGAAAAAAAAGAGAAGGAACACTGGCTGATTTTAAAGTGCTACCTCGTTAGACGTCCAACAAAAACATTGGGACAAGGAAGAATCAAAATCCTAACAGAAACAACAGATGGTATAAGTTTGAAATATGCATATTCAAATTAAGGCAGGGACTAATGTTCCTTCTTTTCTATCGCACTTCAATAGCTTTTCTTCCCCTCCTTAGCATCTCCAGGTCATCTTTAAGCAATGTGAATGCATCACAACCCATTTCAGTAACCCCCACATAGGACTTGGGTTAGCTGACAAAACCTTTTGTGGATGCAGAAAAACTGGGGCCAAGAGGTATTGCAAAGTGAACAAATGACAGAGAACAAAGCAGGCCATAATAAAAGACTGCAACAGTAATGAGACAAAACTCTTCATACTGAAGAGCCACTACCACCTTTAACCATCAGCCCACTGAGCCCAGACTGGATCCGTTCTCCTTTCCATCTACCCTGCAATTGGATGAGTTGCTCTTGCCCACACAAGATCCAATCCTCTTATAGCACATACACACTAGAATTTTAGAATTTTAGCATCAACTATAGAATAAAACAGACATTAGAACACAGGAGTCACAGGCACATTTCTTAAATATATTACGTGTTATCAGTAGCATGTTTAAGCCGTATGTCCCCAACATGTTATGATTGGCCCATATTATGTGACATTTTGGATGTGGGTTAGGGTCTGAGAGAGACACCACTAATATACTGTCTAATTTAAAAGAAAAGAAAACAGATGAAAGGAAAACAAAAAATAAAGACTATTTAATGTCTAGTTCTACCTTAGAAGCACTCACTATTTACATCTTTAAAATCTGTAAAAAATTTACTCAAACAAACGCGCAATACAAATCTGTTGCAGATCAACATAGAAAAGAAAAATAAGGTGTGAGCATCTGTTTGGGGGAAAGAAATAAAAAGAAAGATTCATAAAAGTGTATGTTTTTTGGGTGATAAAAACTACAGTGAGAGAGAGAAAGAAAGAGAGGGAGTTCCAAGCGCAGGGATGTACCCAGCTGTTCTGTTCTTTTTAGGCCGACACGTCCCATTCAAAAAAATCTCTTTCGTGGCCCCGAATCAAACAATTAGCTTCCGCACAGATCGCAGCATCCAGGCAGCCTTTGATTCTAAAAGGGGATTTTTTCCGCTTTATATGGGCCAATTATCGTCAGGTGCCTGCTGTCCTTGTTCGGTGAGGTTTTCAAATGTCCTGCATTAAAAAGCTGGTTGTTACAACCGGGCAGGAAAGCGTTTCATTCATATCCACTTAGAGGGTGGAAATTTCACACCGGAGAAAGAAAGTGATAGACTTAGCTTGATATATAAACTCACATAACTATAAGGGCTCAGGTATCTACCTGGCCTTTGAAGGCCACCACAGCAAAGCCAAATACATCAACATAAACATAATTCAACAGTATTTGGAATAGAGAGATGACAGATGGCAAATTACAGACATACGTTGAGGGTTGTCTTTGTATAATGGTTGCCTGTTTGTTTGAGCGATCAGATCATGTGGCACGTGTTGAAAAATGTGACAGTTGGTTTGAAACAATTCTTTAGTGAGTGGAACATTTATGTCTTTGGGGTTTGAGTGAGCTTGTTGAATCATTTGACTCATGGAGGAAGTCAGAAGTTCAAATAGGCATGGCCTTTTCGAATGGCAAAGATCAAATTTAAGGAGTCAACGTAAGCTGGCAGCCTTAAATCCAGATCAGAGAGAAAAATGACTGCATACTAAAATGCAACATTACAATAGAAAACTTAAGAGCAATGAACCAATATTAAGGTTTTAGCCCTTTTTATACATTTGTTATGAATGATCCAACCACAAGTGGTGCTTAAACCTGGTATGAACATGCATCTCAAATGTGTCTTGTGACCACTTTCATTGAGCAGGAGGTTTCTAATCACATGATTAAATAAAGCACTTATTATAGGGGCCAAATGTGATATTCATTTGAGAAATTGAGAAATCAATTAATAAAAAAAAAAACACATTAAGAAATCAACAAATACTTTTAAAAAAAGTCAATCAGTGATCAATATAGATAAAGAATTCAGTTTCACAATATTAATATAATATAAAAATATATAATATTATAATATAAAAAAATATTCAAGTAATAAAAATGTAGATAAATGAGCAGATTGAAAATACAATATTTGATGCTAAACTAATATTCAAGCAATATGACAATAATCTGTTTATCAATTACTAATAGGGCTGCACGATAAATCGAAATGGAATCGAGATCGCGATTCGACAGAAGCTGCGATTGTCATGCGTATCTTTCAGTGAAGCACGGTTCTGTGATCAGCAGTAAATCTTCATCCGAAGGCCAGAGGGCGCTCTCGCGCTGAAACTCCAAATACGCCTCGCAGAAGAAACCCAGAAAATGCCTATAGCTGCAGCTGAATAAACAGAAGATTAAACTGCTTTCATTGATTCAACGTGAATAATAAACACGTTCTTATTATTATAATTTTCATTAAAATAAAGTATATTTATATTGCAATGCCTTTATCACTGCTTAGATACTATGAAATATGTTGCGTGCCTTATTCTGTGTAAGAAGCCACATCATCTCACAGAAGGATTTATTTCAAACACTCGACTGACGTTATGAAGTGAGTTTGGAGTAAAAATATGTTATTAAATGTGGTATTTTCACATGCTTTCAGATGGAGCAGCATTTACTTCACAGAGCCGTAGTTCACTGAGAAGCTATGCAAACAGCTGTCATTATCGCGAACGATTTATACGGTTTCAGAATCGCAATAAAATCGTCTGCTATTTTTTTGCATAACTTGTCAGTGAACTATGGCTATGTGTAGTAAATTCTGCTCCATCTGAAAGCACGTGATGATGATTTCCTGCTGATTACAGAACTGGCATTACTATCAAAATGCGCATGACAATCGCATTCGATTAATCGTGCAGCCCTAATTACTAATATACAAATAATTATAAAAAATATGAATTGTAATTTGTGATTATGAAGTGATTACCACGGTGGCCGAGAAGTGCGAAGCAAATCACAATTCTGAAAACAAAATAACAAATTACAAACGCAAATGCAAGTCTAAAAAACAAAATAACAATTCAGAAAGCACAACAACAATTCAGAAAACATTATAACAAGTCAGAAAACACAATGACAAATTCGAAAACAAAATAACAAGTCAGAAAACACAACGACAAATCAGACAAACCGGAAAAGGTAGGTATAGTTTGAGACAACGCCATTGGTTAGGGATTACTCACCGCTGACTGGACGATACATCTGTCAATCAACGTATACAGGAAGAAACAGCCGAAGAACAGCAGAGTCGTGGTAGAAAGTTCGGAGATGGTATTAAAGTAGCTCAGTTTAAATGTATTGTATGAATTGCCCTTACTCTGGAGTAAAAAATACGGGGTGTCTATTTACATTTAGTTAAAAGTGGCTGTAAATCATCAACCAGTGGCGCAGATGGATAAGCGCGTGTCGTTGGCTTTTTGACGCGATCGACCGGGGTTCGATCCCGCCTTTTGCCGACCTTTTTTTGTTTTCAGAATTGTGATTTGCTTCGCACTTCTCGGCCACCGTAGATTACCTTTTTAATTTGTCTACTGCATTTCTGATGTTATCATTGCACATTGGCCTCAATTAATGTAAAATGATCTAGGTTTCTAAGTAGATTTATTGGTCTTTTAATTGATTTTAATTTCTCGAATGATTAACTAGTGTCACATTTGGGCCCCAAAAAGAGAACATTGTGATCAAGACTAATTAACTAAATATGCAGGCATATTTGTACCACATTGGATATAAAATGAACGTGCAATCAGCAAAGGCAACTGAATCTTGGTAAGTTTCGCCCTGACAATTTTACTGATAAGGAACCCAATTCTAAAAAAGTTGTTACAATATTAGGAAATGTTGAAAGTGCACTGTAAAAGGTGGTCACCTGCACATCGGAAGCTCTGAGCGGTAAGACCCTTTTCTACAGCCAGACAGGCGAGGATGCTGAGAAAGCTAGTGGTGACGGACTGTCGTTTAGCTCTCTGGGTCTCCCTGTGCCGTCGCTCTCTGGCTGGCTTACTCCTTATCACCACTTGGTTATTCTCCCACTGTGGCCGCTGAGCCATCACTGCCGTGCGCAAGGCCTCCTCCCAGTCCTGGGCCTTGGACTCGGTCTCTGCCCACAAGCGCAGCACATCATCAGGGAAGACCGCCTGGAAGCGGGAGCTGGTGTCTCCGTCTTCATCATCCCGCTGCACAGCCAGACAGGAGGCCAGCGGGTACCTCAACACCGGCTCCGACACTGGACCTCTTCCCTCGGTCGGGAAGGCCTGCAGCTCAGTGCGGCTCAGTACAAACGTGAAGGCCCTCCAGTTATTGAGGTCAGTGAGTTGGTGCAGAAGACCAGCCTTAAGAACATCAGCACAGTGCTGGGTGAACAGTGGTAGGGCCGTGGGACGTACCAGGGGTCGAGGGGCTGGCACCGTCGCCGCATCTGGATCGGGTTCATGAGGGGTAGGGGAGTTGGCACGGGCCAGCTCCCCTTTGCGATTGGCTGGACGGGCGGCCAAGACGCGTTCCCAGAGGAGTCTACGCCACTCCAGTGCCTCCCACTGGCAGGGTGCACGCAACTGCACGCGAGTGCTGTTAAAGAAGACGGCCTGGAGTACACGTCCATCCTGTGGCTGTGGTGCACTCACCCCTTGGCAATGGGACAGTGAGAGGGCGGCACATAGCTGCTGGTTGCCGCTGCTGTCCAGGCTGTATAGACGCAGCTCACAGGGCGTAAGCTCCACATGACAGGTGGTCCAACGTCCCCATGGGCCCTCTCTCTGCTCCAGCGTTCCCTGCTTCACCAGGCTAGGGCTGCTCTCCTTATGAGCTAGAAAAAAAGTCAGAAAGAGCACCTTTAATGGCAATAACAAACTACCGACTAATAATGTCTGAGAAAAAAAGTTTATAATGGATTAAATAACTGTAAATATGATTACTAGGGCCTTTGGCTACACCATGTGAAGCTAATGGCAAAAACAAGAACTGTAATTGCACAGGAAAATTGGAAGAAAATATTGTGGATCAAGTACTTCCTGGCGAATCATACAATACAAACAAGACTTAATCCGTGATCAGACTCTACTTACTGATTTGATTTTCCTTTTATGCTGAGAAATGTCAACATTTTTTTAACTAACAACTGCTCTCTTTGGATTATATTTCTCAGAGGTCTTTAGCAAAAAAAAAAAAAATAGAATGTAAATTTGATAGCCAATTTACCAACAAAAAAAAAAGGCAAAAATGTCAATATAAATTATGAGAAGCATCACAGAAAAAAAAAAGATTTTGATTATTTTAAGGATTGCTTTCAGGATCCTTAGAGGACTTAAAAAACATTTTTTTTTAGACAATTTGCCAACAAAAAAGGCAAAAATGTCAAAATAAATGAGGAGAAACTTGAAAACAACAACAATAACAACAACAACAGAGGATTACATTTCTCAGAGGACTATGGCAAAGATTAAAAATTTTAGGCATTTACCAACAAAAATCAGCAAAAATAAAAAATAAATGAGAACCACTATAAAAAAAGAGAGATTTTTTTTGAGGATTACATTTCTCAGAGGACTTTAGGAAAAAGGGTTATTCTTTTTTTTAGTCAATTTGCCAACAAAAAGGCACAATTGCCCAAACAAATAAGCTGAATTATAGAAAACAACAACAACAAAATGATTATTTTCAGGATTTCATTTCTCAGTGGACTTCAGCTAAATATATATATATATATATATATTTATATATTAGCCATTTACCAAGAAAAAGGAGGGGAAAAAAACATTTAAATTAGCAGAGGTTGTGTGAGAGAATTATAAAGTTAGAAAATATGCATGTGAAATACCTTAGTAACTAGAGAAAACGTTTTCTGTCCAAATATTGCTATATATAAATTCATTATTAATTTTAATTGTATATGCCCATCACCCTGTCACTACTACCTCCTTTTGCAGAACTTGCTGGCACCATGTTAGTCTGGAGCCCTGTGTGAGAGATGTTCACATCATTTATGATGGATGCTATTGTGCTATGTGATAGCAGTCTATCCAGCCACCTCAAAGCAGGAAGAAACATTATTGTGTGTCAGGCTGCTGTGCAAACAAAACGGCAAAGAGTGACCCCTAATCTTTGGCACTCCTTTTCAGTCCTTCCTTTCTCTGTCCATTTCTTGAACATACTCCCTCCTTTATCTCCTTTCCTCTCTTGGTCCAACAACACCCCTCATCCTTACAATTCCTTGGCTGGAAACTGCCCGTTTTCCTCTCAGCCTTCGGGAACCTGCTGGGTGCCCCGGGCATCTGGGCCTGGCCAGACCCAAAGAAACAGACAGAGGCCAGGAGGAGGGTAAATTAAAAGCAAATGCCTCTGTATTGTTTTCTTTAAGTCTTATCTCTAATGTACCAGTCAAACCTGCACCTTCCTATACATCTGTAACTTATAACGGACAGTCCCTCCCTCTTGTGCTGATAAGCTGTGAGCTCTGAGGGTTGGGTTCATTTGGGTAGCCAGCAAAAGCTACTACAGATGATGTGCTTTGCCACTCTGGAGCGTCGTTGTGGACGTTTGGGGGCTCCTTGCACTCTGAGGTCTTCAAAGGTGCATAGCTTGCAGCTATGGAAAGAGACTCACTACTAATTTCAAGGCAGAGCGGACGTGAGGCGTGCTGACATGACCCAATTAGAGAGCTGGTGGAAGGCCAGTCTGCCTGCAGAGGCTGAACCTTTCTAAGTACCTCACTCAAAATCTGAGCAGAAGAGGAAAAACGCAGACAGATACAAACCATGAATGGAGCTGAGTGAAAGCCATCTGGACAATTTTAAAGGCCAAACTAGTAAATTTTAATGGGACTTATTTATATAAAACATAATTGTTATATATTATATTATATTATATGATATCATATTATATTATTTTATTATATTTTATTTTAAAAGATTGATTACATTTTTAAAGTTTTTAGACATGATTTTTCATGATAATTTTTTATAAATCATACAAAATAAATGATAAAACACAAAATAAATAAAATGGTAAACACAGAATCTAGGGAAAAAAATAAAGTGAATTTCATGGGGCCCTAAATTAAAAGTTGGCTTGAAAGAATTTATGAAAAAAAAATACTACTACTACACTCTAAAAAATGCTGGGTTAAATACAGCCCAGCGCTGAGTAAAATATGGACAAACCCAGTGATTGGGTTGTTTTCAACCAACAGTTGGGTTAAATGTTTAAGCCAACCTTCTAGGCAGTAACCCAACCGCTTATATGCATTCTCAAAGCATTTCCTTCCATAATAATGGTAAATGAATATTCTGATAAATATTATTGATATGATATGGAAAAAATAGTCATAACTATTTCTGGACATATCACCCAGCCCTACACTACAGCGACTGGGTTGTTTTGACCCAGCGGTTGGGTTACTACCCAGAAGGTTGGGTTAAACATTTAACCCAACCGCTGGGTCAAAACAACCCAATTGCTGGGTTTGTCTATATTTCACCCAGCACTGGGAAGTATTTAACCCAGCATTTTTTAGAGTGTAATTTTAAGTTTTATTATGAACAAGTGCTGAAAATTAAAATGAAAGAAAGAGTAAAATAAAAAAATAAAATACAGATTAAATAATTTCATACGCGCATACTACATATAAACAAGTCTTGCTAAGATTCAAAACATAGAATAAATAAAATCTAAATGTTTATTTTAAAGGACATTAATGGAATAAAGCTGCTGTCAGCTATGATTGGACAGGGCAAAAATTGGGCTAGTTTTCTTTCCTTTTTGGGCGGGTTTTG
>NW_015667292.1:744897-757336 GCF_001515625.1 Sinocyclocheilus rhinocerous
AATAAAGCTGCTGTCAGCTATGATTGGACAGGGCAAAAATTGGGCTAGTTTTAATTCCTTTTGGGCGGGTTTTGAGTAAGCTTTGGGCTGCAAATTTTTCTGGGACCTGGCAACCCTGTCGGATGCGGACCAAACAACCGTACCGAGACCCAGCTGAAGAGGTGGTATCGGTCCAGTTCCAAACAAACTCTGGTACGGTTGAATGGATGAACCAATGAATTGATGACCTTAGCACACATGTGGTTTTGTTTACAATTTCTGGTCCACTTGCGAAAAGGACAGTGTGAAAGCGAACCACACTAAAAATAAAAAAAAATCAACATTGTATTTGGTCCGGACCAAAGCAAGTAAACTAGCAGACTTTCCTGGTGTGAATACATCCAGAGTTAAAAATGTAGATGTCGAAGACTAAGCGTAAAACAAAGCAAACTATATTAAAATTGACGCTTGTAATGAACTACAGAGCCAAGTCAAGCATAACACAAACACTGAGACCTGTGCAGTGAGGGGTGTAGGGGTTTCTCCAGTCTTAATCAGTAGATCTATCAGCATTAGACACTGGGTGGGTCGCCAATATCTTAATGTCACCTAGGATTCAATCTCAGTCACTCAAGAAACGGTGGGCATTCGAGCGTGGAACTTAGTTCTATTTCCAGTTGCTCCCTTACAGAAGTACATTTCTGTAATTAACAATTTACCCCATTAAGTTTTAACACAGAGGCAAGGACAGCCAAGTGGATTGGTATCACCTGTCATTTTGCAAAACCTAGTGCTGATTTACTGGATGTAGAAATAAATCAGCCTTTTCAAAATGAGTTAATACATAATTAAACCAGACTACACTGGAGATAAAAAGCTTTAAAACAATGCGACAGTTTGTATTGGTGAATATGTATTGTATTAAATCATAGCAAGCATGTTAACTGTAATATTGCACTAGATCTCTACTGTTCTTGTTCTGGGATGACCTTGTCTAAAGCCTTTCAGACGAAAACACACAGAAACGAACAAACAGGCCAAACCATAAGTAAGCCAAAACTCATTGAACCCCCTCGACATAAAAGGAGGTGATTCCTGCAAAGACTGCAGGTGAGCAGTGTTGACAGAGACGCAGACACAACAGATCACAGGTGTGAGGAGATAAAAGCTACAACACCATGTGACATTTTAATAAAAAGTGTACACAGTAGTGAAATAATTTCATCATTTTAGCAAGTAAATTGTCTTTTCAGGGAGGGTTTTTTTTTTCATGTTGAGTTTTGTCCTATTCATGAGAGTGAAATCTGATTGGTTCAAAGTTCTACTTAATGCAACTGTATATAAAGTGTGAAAGTTAATTTCCAGAAGTAAAAATCCCACTCATTTTCTCCATGGAGGAACTGATTTTAACAATAACTTGCAGCACTACTGTGAGCAATGAGTATGTTAACCAATGGTATAGCCTTTTGTTGAAGCCATCAGCCCACATTATTTCAACTTAGTTTTTTAATAACGGGTTTAACAGTGGAATTCCTGATGAAAAACTACAATAGCCATCATTATGCAAATAAATTGTAGACTATCAAAGAATCTCTTTAGCGCCCATTCACTTCCACCTTTTTATTTATGTCATTTGCAATATTTAACTGGATTGTAGTTCTTTCCCTCATTAAAACTCTAATTTTCAAAAACATTTGCTTTAAAGTTTGTAATGCTGTGCTTCACCTCCTACCTGGTTCATTTGGCTCATGGTTTACAACTTTTTAACTAACATTTTTTTTTCAAATTCCTGTTGGAAAAATAACGGAAGAATACTTCTGCTGAAAAAGTGGATGGCACTGTTGCACTCTATTAAATATGAATAAAGTTCTGATGAAAGCTGTGATTATGTGGCATCACTTAGCATTTTCACTTTGAGTGTAGACAGAATCATTTAAGTGAAACACCTGGTTTTGAATGAGATTTGACTGAACTTGTTTGATCTCTGCACCACACATCAATGCAAAATAAATGTATAAATGATGAATAAAGACAATAAACACTGTTTAGTTCATTCTTACCATCTCTGTGGTCATTCAGTGCCATGTTCTTGAGTGTATTTTTGTCAATGGCAGGCATGCCATTATCGGTGTAAGTGCGGTTGTTGACGTCTGAACGGGAGCGGTTGTGGCCACGCTTGAAGCCGCCGCTGGATGTATTGGTGGTGGAGTTCGTCTCTTTGGCATGAGCAGCCAAATCGTTGGTGGATCGTGCCCGGTTCCTTTTTCCATGTCGCAGGCCCAGCACAGTGAAAGATGACTGCTCCGCCCAGGCCATATTTTTGGGTGATATTTCAGATTGCTTTCCTGTCAGTAGCCCCCACACCCCACTGGAGTTCAACTTGTCCAAGGTGGAGGCCTCTTTAAGCTTGGGCGGACGTACCTGGCCATCTCCTTGATTGTCATCGAGGCAGTGCAAGTAGTCCTCAGTGGCCTCGAGGGCGGGGCTTATGTCCTCAACCTCCAGACCCTCCATCACCTTGACAGTTTCGGCGTTACAGAGGAAGCGGAGGGGTGGAGCAAACGGACTGTTTCCTTACGTGTGTGAGGGAAGACACGGCAGGATCGTAAGGCCTGAGGGCACCGCAGACGGAACATCTGCTGTCTGAACCCAAAAGCAAGTGTAGCAAAACAGATGGTCCACAAAGGCCTGAACCCCTTCCAGAACTGTCACTTTATGAGCCAATGTTGTTAATCAAGAACCTAATGAGAACTGACCACTGTGCCAGCTATCAGTATCAGCACTGGGTAAGGTGAGTGCAAACAGTGCTGTCTAGAACAGGTGTTGCCTCATTCAGATGAGTGCCTCAATTAAATCACTGCAGTCTGTAAGGCAGCTATTCAGCGAGTGATAAATGCAATGTGGCACCAGGACGTCCTTCCCCAGGGCCAGACATCCTGAATTTAGACAAACAAGAGAGAAAAGTACATGACGGTCAGCAAATACAGCAGCTGATGCTCTAGTATGAGGAGCCCTTGAGCAAAAAGTATGACAACAGGAATTGTAAAACAGTTGAGGCCAAAAAACAAACAAACAATAAAAGCAAGCAATTTTTTTTTTAAATGGTTGCTTTAGCTTCCTTGCTGTCTACCACCTATATAGCCAGTTGCCTTCTAAGGTGGCATCCTAAATGAAACAGAAGATTCTAAATGACTGATTTTGCGCACCACACAATTGTGTACAAATTCACAATATTTATATCAAAAATCTCCGGATGACCTACTACTTCTGCTGAGATTTCAAAATGCACATCCAGTGGACACTTTACTATTCCATGAGGCCAGTGGAGTGGAGTTGTGAATGGCAGGGAAGTGACACAGGTAGGTTACGTGACACTGACAACGTGACAAAAAAGTAGTACATCTAGATTACATTCATACTACACACATTACCACCAAAAAAACACTTCTTTAATGGTTGCAAAGTTCAATTCATATCAAATGTTGTACCTACATATTGGATTTCAGATGAGGTCCCATTTGCATTTTCTATGCAAACATGCACTAGACAGACAACTTTCTCGGTTGCATCACATCTTGCCATTTTTAAACATCTTGCAAATAAACTTCTGTGTAAAGTAAAGCTGTGTAAATCAAGAGCATGTGTTCTTTTCCATTCCACTGCATCTTACACAAAAACATGTTCTGTGTGAATGGCCCATAATGCTGCTTCCTATTGGTATGGCTTCTGAAACAATGCCATAAAATGCTGCAGAGGTAGGCAGCTCGCTATCTTTTGGAACAGAGCTACAGATTCAGCAGCTGAACTCAACTTACCTTGACCTGTGTAAACACTCATAGTAAGGCACCGTTAATTTCTCGCAACTACCATGGTGGTCGTGGAATCCACTCAGCAGCCTACCTTACGCTCCAGAGCTTCGGTACGCAGACAAACCGACATCATCACTGGAAGTTTCCAGCTTGGGGTGGGGTTCCCTGCCTCGCTAAACCTGAGCACAGCTTCTTTCTGTTTTCGTTTTAACATGATCTTGCAGCCTCTTCTCATCTTACTCATGTCTACCTCCTCCCACACTAACATTGATTTCCTCTGCACTCCAGCTCAGGGTCTTTCACTTTCTTTAAACCATCAATTATTAAAAGACCATTACATCATCTCAGATCAGAGACTCTCCAGACCCATGGGAAAAATAGAGAAACCAAGAAGCGAGCCAACAGACAGCTGTTTTCCATTGAGTCAGTATAAACTGCTTTCAAAATGACACCAAAAAAATTACTATCAATACTTAAAGGAATAGTTCTCCAAAAATATAAATTCTCTCATCATTCACTCACCATTATGTCGTTCCAAACCTGTATAACTTCTGTGAAGCAAATAAGAAGAAATCTTGAGTGTTAAGTCTCAGTGTTTTTTGTCCATACAATGGAAATCAATGGACACCAAAGTAAATGACAACAGATTCTTCATTTTTGGGTGAACTATCCCTTTAAAACAGTCAAAGCAGTTTTTGGACAGTAGTCTAGAGAGCAGCAGCCAGCCTTAAGAACCAGATCTGCTACAGTTAAAAACCTGAGCCGGTGATGCTCACACCTCTGCTTAAACAAATTATTCAGACAGAGATGTGGAGGCCCTTGTCTACCATTCTATTTTTAGCCATCTCACAGCAAATATCAATCTCCACACTGAGGCAGTGACAAAGCAAAGTTACAGCCAGCAAGTAGTGTGTGAGAATCCTAAAGTGAAAACAGCGGAATAGATGTGCACACTCTTAGATGCCATTTTATACAATATATTCAAGTTATTGCTACGAAGAATAAAGGTTATACTGTGATGAGCAAAAAAGTATGTGTCATCATCCCGGAACATGAAATCATATTATAAAAATCATATTATATCATAGATCTGACTGAGAGGAAACACATGACCAGTCACCCTTGTCAGTAACCTACACTGCTTATCTTTTGACCCGTTACAATAAAAGTACTGAGGTATCAGATGCTAATGATACCATCTTCAAAGAATACAATCAATGGTAAATCTACAAGAAAAAAAAAACATAGCATTTGCTATTTGCAAGATGTTGTAAGACAAAAGTCTTGTTTTTTCTTCACTGCTGTCACCAGATGGATTTTTGGTTCTTTGCCACTGTTGCTTTTGGCTTGCTCACTCAGTTGGGTTTTGAAAGACATTCAGGAAATATTATCAATTTGACTGCACTAAGACTATCAGATGAGAACAAAACTGTATATTAATATGAATTGGACTGTATATTTGCTGAATAATAACACTGTTGCCTTTTGCAAAACTACTTTATAGCTGAATTAAAATGGACACATTTTGAAAAATTAACACTGTTACTTTTCAGTTTTTTACTGTGAAGCTGCTTTGAAACAAAGAATCTGTATTGTATAAAGAGCTATATAAACAAATGTAACTTGACTTGACAAACGGAGCGATGAGCCCTTATTTCAGCAATCCAATGCTGACTGTTAACACCAGGCGTTCTTCACTGAATAAAAACTATAGATAACGTTTAAATCGACAAGAATCCTGAATAATATTACTGTAAGTTGATGCGGACTGGCAGTTCACCCAAGTACAGCTGACACACACAAACAAGCTACAAGATCTACGAGAACAGAAGTAAAAAAAAAAAAGACGATGAACAAACTCAAATATCTAGGTTTGCCCCTCTTCTGACAGAGATTGTGTTTTTATTTACAAGTCGCTGCTTCTATGAATTCAGCCGATGACTTCATCATGATGATAGTTAGCACTCAGCTACATCATCTGCCAATGACATTTGTGTCATCTGATTGTGTTTAACTCACAGCGAATGTAACATGTTTATGTATCATTGATAATCGGAGAATCACTATAATAAAAAGTCTAAGCATGCAAAGAGTGAATAATATGTTATTTGTACGTGAAAATGACTCACCCGCATCTGTTTACAATCTGTCACATTCAGTTCCGTCAGCGGAAATGCACGCCGGGTGAAACAACATCCTGCGATAAATGGTTCCGACTGCCTTTGTTTTTTTATTTATTTATTAAATTATTTTCTCATGCACTTAATTCATTTTATATATTGCGAATAGTATCGTGGTATTCTTTAATGTATCGTGGACTACCGCATAACTTAATGGACATAATATTTCATTATCATGGTGTTTTTGACACTTCAGCCCAGCATCATGGTGCCACCACAGTACCTTTTTAAAGTTTTTTTTTTTTTAGATTTAGGCTACTCAAGTGAAGATATATATTTTATTTTTCTCCTTCTTAACAGAATTATTATAAAAGGAGGGGTATTAAAAGTCATAACAAAATCTGCAAGGTTTGCAAAATAACACTGTTCATATTACCCAACAACATTATGCTTCCCGACATCATGCGACCAAGCTTCAATTACGATCAATAGCAGTGATACATACTGAATAAGACATGAGTTGTTGTTGTGTATGAGTGTGTAAAATCATCTTATAGCTACACTGTATTTCTGTAGAGACTATTTTTTTTCAATCTTTCCTCTCACAAACACACACACACACCAACATCCCACACAAACTGCACACATATCACAGTCATTAGCAACCCACGTGGGCCTGGAAGGAGTTGCCATACAAATTCTGACAAAAGAAGTCTAACTGCATAAAAGATCTATGCATTCTTAATGTGCAAATTGTGGTCGACATTAAGACTTTGTTCGATAATGAAGCCAAGAGGTTCGGCGTGAGTGGCAAAGATTAGATTTTTTGTAGCCAATAGCCAAAAGCTTGCCATTCTTGAAGCCAGGCCTGCATCTATTGTTCGGGTCCCCACAGAAAAAGAAACATTATTCAAGTCTTTTTCAGGCCACAGACAGAAACACAGTAATTATCGTGGGCTCCGGGCTAAACCTGCGACCTCCCCTCCAGTCCTCCTGTTCTCCCCCCGCCACCCTTTCTGAGAGCTTATTGTCTTGGCTTGTTTAAAGAAAGGCTTCGTTAATGAAGGAGGAGGGGACATGGACTAATGGGCTCAAATAAGTTCCTCTCTGCAATATTGTTGTGGGATAATGGTGGTACGAGCCCCAGCTGTAAACTTGCAGGCGCCATATTGTGCGTGACCTACATAGACCCTCATCAGAACCCGTGCAGAATGCTTATTTGCCACAGAAGACTCAAGAGTTTCTTTCCCCATTCTTTTTCTATCTTTTTTATGCTGTTCTGAGACATTTAAGAGAGTCAGCAATTGGACAGGCTGGGCTGCTGTAAGTCACATGTAGAGAGGGAGGAGAAAAGAATATATATTTTTAAAAAGGACACAGCAAACAGTGTTGAAACGCTAACCTTGTTAACCTTGACAAATGGCAGCAACTGTTTGAAATGTTAGTCCACTTAGCTAGGTGGTTATGAAGTTATTTTCATTAAATGTTTAGTAAGGAAATGTTGACCTTACTATATCCTTGTCAAATGGCAGCAAAAATGAAACGCTCCACCTAACTGGTTGATATAAATAATATACAATAAATGTATCTTTAAATGTGATTTATTGTATGATTCAGGTTCATACGTGCTTGTGCCACTTCATCTCATATCTTATGACAGATGTTGTTGCCCTTCATTTAAGTAATTTTATCATAGATTTTACACCATTTTGGTTGTTTTATTTTGATCAGTTTATTGGAACTGAGCTCTTAATCTACTGTTCAAAATTCAATGATCTGAAAGTGATGGTAAAGGCATAATGATACAAAATATTACCGTTCCAACCAAATGCTGTTCTTTAAACTTTCTGTCCATCAAATAGTCCTGAAAAAGACACTTTATTCCAGTTTGCAGACTTCAGTGAGCAGAACAACGCTTTCCACAATGTATGATAAGAAATGTTTCTTTAGCATTAAATCAGCATTGATTTCTGAAGGATTATGTGACACTGAAGACTGGAGCAATGGTTGGAAAAAAAGTGTAGGTAGCAATTACAGGAAAAAACACAATTTAAATAACAGAAACAGAAAAGATTAATTTTAAATTGTAATACTATTTCACAATATTACTATTTTAAATATGTTTTGACCAAATAAATGAAGCATTGGTGGACATAGAAATTCTTACTGACCCCAAACTTTCGAATGGTGGTGTATTTCTAATTTATTAACAGTTTTGTTGGGCTTTATCATAACTAACACAGTCATACTATATGTACATCTTGTTGCTCTTCTAAGGCTTTGGTTGTTGCACTACCCCTATAAGTCTGCTGCTATGTTATAAGCAGTACTTGTAATGATTTAATAATGTTTACATATTACTTTTAATTAATAATGAATTTTACAAGTAAACAAATCTATCAGCCAAGCCCACATCTACTCCTCTCCTACTCCTACTCTGTGTATAGACAAAGAAGTATGTCCTGATAAACAAGGTTGCTATTTTTAGTTTGAACAATGTAGTTGATGCATCATAATTTTCTCAAATTGGATGAAAGTGGGCGGCATCATTTCAGCACAAACTACAGCACAGAGAACTGATCATCAGCATGAAAAAACAAGTCTGAGCCACAGCGCAACTATTCCTTTATCTCTTTGAAATTTATCCTCATATCAGCCTCCCATCTCTCTCTCTTGCTCAAATCTTGACCCATGAGCCTCTCCTTTTTGCTGTTTGTGTTTTCAGTGTCTATTTGGATTCTGTGCTCCTTCGCTGATGACTAAATTATGATTGGACATAAGGATAGCAGGGCTTTCATCTGCCCAGCGTTGTTCCACGCTTTCCTCTCCAACACAAAGGGCCCCTCTGCCTCTGCTCGGCCTGCTTTTGAAGAGTAGAGTGGCTATGCGTCCCCATGGAAACCACTGCGTTCCCTACAGGGGTAAGGTGCGCTCTCAGACAGAGAGAGACAGAGACAACATCAAGCCATATCTCAATCATTCATCTGTTTATTAATTTTCAATGTACATGTCCTTCCTAAGGCTCTGAAGAGTCATGCTGGTGTACTTGGTGCAAATAATGCAGTTTTGATGTTTGTATATAATTTGATATATATTTTTGTAAATATATTTTGAACAATATAAATAGGCCTACATTTAAAATATATTACAAAATAGCCAGAAAAATGTATTAAGAAATTTAAGTAAAGCACATCAAAAAGATATTTATGTAAACTCTATATTAGAAATATATTTTTGTATATTTTGAAATGAATATACAGTTATTCATTAAAATGAAATTTCAAAATATACAAAAATATAGCTATCCTAAACGCCTATATTATCGTGAAAACTCGGCAAATAAAGAATTCATTGGTCATGTCAATCACATATCGTTGGTTGCACATACCGATAGACAGCATTATTACTGTCGCAGTGGGATCCATTTCTCTGATTTTTCTTAACTAAATCCATAAAATCTGAACTTTTCTTAACAGGTAATGCGTAGTTGAATTGCCCAATGAAATATTTGGGGGGCGGGGTTTGAATAGCAGTGGACTTTAGTGACCTCAGCTTGTGCTTGTTTTACGTCATTAACGTCGGAATCACCACTGGCCTCTATTTCATATTCATAAGGCTTTACTTCCTGCAGCACAATAGTAATCTTTACACTAACAAAGCCCGTGAATGAGTGACCATTCACACAGGGAGAATGCAATTATCACGGCACAATGGTGACAGTCTGAGGCATGATCTCTCTCTCTCAGGTAAACCATTGTCACAGATATCTAATAAAGTCAAGAACACTTAAGTGTAGGTATAAGTCTGAGTTCAGACTGTTTGGTGCTCAGACATACTCTAATAATTTTCAGGCCGCTTGGTGGGAGTCACGTTCATGTGCATGAAGTGATGAAACACATTTTACAATGTTTTTCATGTTTTGATTTACTTTCCCTTCAAATAGGCCTACTAATTCCAAAACGTATCCAAATAAATATATGAAACATCTAATGTTTAATAGTAATACAAATGAAAAAATAATGCTACTAAAAACGAATTAATTAGAAACTCTCCGTTGTTGTGTTATTCGCTATAAAAACGTCCTTCTTGACGTCATTGTGCTGCCATCTAGTGAATGAAGTGTGAACCTCCTCAAGTGACAACATTATGATTTAATCAGGCAACTAGAGACACCGCAGTATTGTTTCATCAAGTTCAAAATGATTTGTATATAATCTACTATACTACTGTTCAAAATTTTGGGATCGGTAAAATAAAACCAATAATATTGTGAAATATATATATTTTTTAAGTAACAGTGTTCTGTTTTAATATATTTAAAAATCTGATTTATTCCTGTGATGGCAAAGCAGAATTTTCATGATCCTTTAAAAAATCATTCTAATGCTCATTTGGGTGATTGTTGATTATCACCAATGTTGGAAACATTTGTACTGCTTAATATTTTTGTGGAAATTGTGATGCTGATTTGGTGATTGCCGACTATAAATGTTGTAAACAGTTGTACTGTAATATTTTGTGGAAACTGTAATTCCGTCATTCAAGATTCTTTGAAATATACAAAAAGAACAGCACTGATTTAAAATAGAGATCTTTTAAACATTATAAACACTTTTACTATCACTTTTGATCAATTTAATACATCCTCACCAAAGTAACACATGATCAGTGTCAAAACATATGAGATATTCTTCTTAAAAAGTCTAATTTATTATTGATGTCATAATAACACAAGACCTGATCACAGAAGCACACAGACTGACATAAACAGAACCATATAAGGAAATTCATTTGCAATGTAATGACAAGACAGTTGTACCGAGTGAAGAATGAACAGGAATGTCTACCGGTATGAACTACCAGTATTTCAGTTAAAAGCAGGTATTTACATTATTAAGACCTAATTCCACTGTTCCTGGGACGGCTTCGAGAGTGGCTGCCCGAAGACAAGACAACTAACACACGCAGACAATAAGGCAACAGGTGTTCAAGCATCTGAGAGATAGCAGTAGCACACAAATACGCATTTATGCACTACGGGGAATATATCTTTCAAAGAAAATAACTGTTGCAATGATAAAATGTATAAACAGTCATATAATTTACTATATGAATGTTTCTAATTTGTTTTTAAAAGCATAATGAAAGTTACAGTGGCTCCTGCCATTTAAAAGGGCACTTTCGTCGTCCAGTTGAAAGTGCATTGCTCCCCCTACTGGTTGTAGTGGTGAAGTCAATAATTTCTCTGTCTTTGCTCCCAGTTAGACAGGGAATGAGACTGAGGGTTGAGTGTCAGAGTGTGTGTGTGTGTGTTTGAGAACGCCCTGTCAACACCCAGCAGCTTTATAGTTTGGGTTGGCTTGACAACTTAATCTTCAGATTCTCAGCCAGTTTGTCCAAGAACTCAAAAGTGTTGAGGTAATCAGAGCGTGTGACACTGTGAAAAAATAAACAGAAAAAAGTTCATATATAAAATCTAAAATAACTTTACACAGGCTAATAAAGTCTTGTTGCTATACTTTTATCAAGCATTTAACACTGATGCCGTCTATTGTAAATCTAACCCCACTCCAATTGATAAAAACAAATATCTTTTTAATGTCCCTCAATAAATACCAAATGTTTTAGAGCAAGAGAATGGATGTACCTAGACATGCCCTTGATGCAGATGGCCAGGTCCTTGGTCATGAAACCAGCTTCAATGGTCTCGATACAAACGGCCTCCAGTGCCTCAGCAAACATCCGGAGCTCTGCATTCTTATCCAGCTCTGCCCGGTGCAGCAGCCCTCGTGTCCATGCAAAGATAGAGGCTGATGGGACATAAAAGATAATGAAAAACAGTTTCCTGTGCCTCATTTGTGGATTTTATTGATTAAGAGTGGTAGTGAAGTAAGTGCATTTTCCTCACCAATAGGGTTGGTGGACGTCTCTTTGCCCTGCTCGTGCATGCGATAGTGGCGCGTAACGGTGCCATGGGCTGCCTCAGCTTCTACTGTACGTCCGTCAGGACATACAAGCACACTGGTCATCATACCCAATGACCCATAACCTAGAAACAGAAAGTTTACTCACTATAAATTTCAGAATTCTTTCAGAATACTTTTATAGTGAGAAATATTATGCAAATGCAAGGTCTTAGATGATTAGTTCACTTCCAGCTCATCTTGCACTAGTGCGACTTCACACATTACGTAATCACGTTGGAATGGTCACGTGTGGTTAATTCTTCATCTGTGTAGTCTGGTTCAAAAAGGTAGGGTAGGGCGAAAAAAATCTCATTTTCTCCTCCAACTTCAAAATCATCCAATATTGTTGTTTTACCTTTTTTTGTGAAGGGCTTTTGACTTTCTTTGCACGTTCACATTATAAACACCATATAAGTATACAGTAGTCAACATTTGAAGTGGATCAAAACCTTTCATCAAAGTTGTCCTAAAACCTAAAACCAAAATGCGTTCTTGTCTTAGGACAACTTTGGTTAACTTTTTTGATCCACTTCAAAGGTTGACTTTTTTTTTTTTTTTTAATTTT
>NW_015667292.1:757431-762525 GCF_001515625.1 Sinocyclocheilus rhinocerous
TTTAATTTTGATTCATTTCGCTACAGAAGACCCTTATTCCTCGGCTGGGATCATGTAGAGCCCTTTGAAGCTGCACTGAAACGGCAATTTAAACCTTCAACCTGTTGTCTCCCACTGAAGTCCACTATATAGAGAAAAATATTGGAATGTTCTCCTCAAAAACCTTAATTTCTTTTCGACTGAAGAAAGAAAGATATGAACATCTTGGATGACATAGGGGTGAGTAAATTATCAGGAAATGTTTATTCTGGAAGTGAGCTAATCCTTTAAAGCAGATTCACACTAAGCACCACGAAAACATGCAGACATTTTAACAAATTTTAACACAATTATACACTACCACACAATAAAAAGTTGAAAAAAGTTCTAATGCTCACCAGGGCTTCATTTATTTGATCAAAATACAGTAATAACTGTAATATTCCAACTGTTTTCTATTTTAATATACTGGATAAAGCATTAATTAAAAAAAATAAAATAAATGGATAAATACTTAAATGAAATAAATCTTATTACTTTTGAACAGTAGTATACATTGAGCTTATCCTCCATGTGTGTGTGTTCAATGCTAAACAATTAATTCAGGTAACTGTTTTCAGACAATGTTTTGGCACTGGTGGGGTGCGAAAGATGATTGTCAATTGTAATTTTACTGCAGTTTTACTCACCCTGAGCTACAGAGTCTGACTGCACATCTCCATCATAGTTCTTGCAGGCCCAGATAAACCCACCTTCAGACTTCATGGCCTGAGCCACCATGTCATCAATCAGCCGATGCTCATACCAGATGCCTTTGGCCTCATACTGAGCCTTGTAGTCTCTGCAACACACACACACTGTGTCAGAATGCTCTTTTATCATTTTTTTCTGAATTTATGGGATTATGATGTTTATACTTTGATGCCAGAAAATCTTTTAAGGACATTTTTTTATTGATTTACATATAAGACTGTAAAATGAAATTTATAACAGGTGGTTTTAGACTAATTTTCGTTCGTTCAAAAAACCCTGTGTAACTAGATTGATTACCAGGAGGAATTTATTCAGTGACAGTTAATAAAACACCCATTTCAATTGAGGACTCACTTGTCATAGATCTCCTGGAAAATGTCTTTGAAACGGCCATCATATTTCTTCAAGATGGTGTTCTTGGTGCTGAGGTACACCGGCCAGCCTTTGTTCAACCCCATCTGCAAAGAGCTGTGAGCAAAGTCCCGGATTGAGTTGTCTGTGTTGTACATCCCCAGAGCAACTCCACCAGTACCTAAACATATATAATCACACATACTGTCAAGAAAACCTGGTCTAAAAACTTATATGCTTGTGCCAGTTCTATTTAGAAACAACTAGGCTATGTTCCAATAATTTCAAATCAAACATCAAATCAGAGCCGGGACAGTGTTAATCTGGCCATGTGGCCTCATACTGTAACACTGACAAGACAAACATGCTCAATGCTCTCACAGGTGACAGTCCACTGTGATGACATCACCATACAGAGACAGTTAGATATCTTTGACATACAGAAGGGCTGCATTCAAAATCACATACTTCCTGACTATAAAGAAGGTGCAAAACAGTATGTGAAAAGAATAGTATGTCCGAATTCACAGTGTTCATAAAATAGTATGCAAAATCTATGACTTACTACTTCCAATTGAAATTTTGAATCAATGTAGGCTACCTTCAAAGTCATGGACAACAAACTTGAGTGGCTCTCCTCCATTTTTAGGTGTGTATGTCATTTCCACTGTTCCAGGACCGGGAACAACGAAATCTGTGGCCTTGTACTGTTAAAATCGAAAAGGACAGATTATCTCAGGAGACCTTGTACCTGTAATGTGATTTCACCGATATTAAAGAATGATTGCTTAGGTATAATGTGAACTTTGATAAAACAGCAGAAAGTATGACAAAAGACACAAACAACCCAGAACAAATTCACAATTAGGCTTAATTACAGATATTCTAATGAGTAAGAGCTCCTTACCTGGTCTCCATGTGCATGCCTGCCGATAATTATAGGCTTGATCCAGCCGGGAACCAAGCGGGGAATGTTTTTGCAGATAATAGCCTCTCGGAACACAGTGCCACCTAGGATGTTCCGGATTGTTCCATTGGGAGAGCGCCACATCTTCTTGAGCTTGAACTCCTCCACGCGCTTCTCGTCAGGAGTGATGGTGGCACACTTGATGCCAACATTGTAGCGCCTCACAGCCTCTGCTGCCTCAACAGTCACCTTGTCATCAGTGGCATCACGGGTCTCCATTCCCAGGTCATAGCTACCACACAGAGAGCAAAATAGAAACTTTATGAGTTTTGCTAAACTACGTGACCCATTCTATGATGTTCTTATTGCAAATTACATTTTAGTGGACAAAAAATAATTATAAAGGTCTATTATTCTAGAAAATGTAACTGATGTTGAATCAAATGGAAATAGGAAAATGCATTTCATAGCTTATAACCATAGTACACCTATGAGCTGCTTTGAGTCCCTACTTTTCTGCTTACTGTACATTACACTTTACTATAAAAACATCCAAAATTTAAAAAAAAATAAAAGCCTATAACCTAGCTCACAGTGGAAGCCAAACTGGTGATGTTGGACTCAGAACTACATTACACTATGCTACCAGTCAGACAGATGGCATCCCATGGCACGCTTTAAATGAGGTCGATGGGAAACTAGTGCCATGGTAATGTAGCACAAAGTCACACTGTTCTAGTGAACTGAAACAGAACAATTAATTTCTTACTGTGATAAACTATTACAATTAAAATAACTGTTTGAATTTGAATACATTTTGAAATGTAATTTATTCCTGTGATTACAAAGCAGAATTTTTACTATTATCAGTGTTGAAAACTGTTTTGTAAGTAGTAGTTTACATGTGTTTCCACCTTCTCTAAACATAGGGGCAAAAATCTGTGGAATTCTGCAAAAAGCATTTAAATATGGTGTTAGATGAGAAACTAAGAGCAGACTAGGGACTAGAAGCTAGAGCAGAATTGTTAATAAATATATCCAGAAGAACTGTGGCAACGTCTCCAAAATGCTTCAAGAAACCTACCAATGTGTAAAAATGCTGTCAAAAATAATGTCATAAATAGATTTTCTTTATCAATCCACTTCTATTCTAAATCAACATTTGGTGCGTTTAAAGCAGCTTTTGCCCTAAGTGCACTTGTGGATAGTTTGTCAGGTAGCTTTGCAGGTAGGTTTCTTGAAGCATCTAGGAGACGTTGCCACAGTTCTTCTGGATTTAGTCTGTCTCAGTTTGTTCTGTTTCTTCATGTCATTCCAGACAGACTGGATGATGATGAGATCAGATCTCTGTGTGGAGCACTGGCTGTTGTCAGACTCCTTATGCAAACAAAAATCTCACTAGATTATTACAATTAATGGCAAAATGAATGCTTAGAAATGTAAAACGGATATTTCCTACTGCCACACTACAGCAAAAGATAGAAAAAACTGACTTAAACCCATTTTTTAGCCACCACTGTAGTTTGAAAAACAATTAAAATCAAGATACTTAAACGCATAGTGGGTGGAAGAAAATATACATATCAAAATTATACATATCTCCATATATATAATTTCTGCTACTTCTAAGGCACAGACTCTGTGTGGGTCCAGTTATATGGTAATGAATAACACTCAGTAGATGCTTTGTGATTTCCCGCTACCAAAACATGCCTTAACATTTCTGAATAGTCATGCATCTTCAAAATAAAATTTTCCACACTAATTTAAATTCACTCGTGCTCTGAGCAGCTGAAAGCAAATGAAAGGCCTCATCTGTTCTGCATATGCGTGACTGAACTAATGAAGGCGTCCTCACAGAGACTCTACAACTAGCTAGAAAGAGTATGACAGACTTAACACACACTTTGGAGAGAGCATCCCTAAGCTACAACACAGCACTGCCAGCGGGGCGAGGAACTTTCCCTTACTTTCCTTGTTCCGTGTCCTCACTATTGTGTTGAGTATGCTGTGACCTTTCACCCACTTTCCTTCCACTCCCTGGTACGATAATGATTCTGAAAAACTGTTGGTGGCGCTAGAGGACTTCAAAACAATTTAACATACATTTTTTAAGAGTTGCCACAGACTTAGTTCAATCCATCAATGCAAACCTGCGATGCAAAGATTCAACAATGCAACTAAAAGCACAAATGACAAGTAAACATATGCAAACAATCTTACAATACAAGCTCAAAGACCAGTCCAAAGTTCAGTGGAAGTGACTGAATGGACAGGGGTCAAGAGATCCCCCTTAAGTGACGACACCTTGTTTGCTAACATATTGATAATACTCTTATCAGCCCAATAACCGACCGAATTTTTACCTTGCAACTATTCTTCAAACCTCTAGGTCAAGTTCATGCACAATGCTAAATACTTGATTTATTTTTTAACAAAAAAGCAGGTCTTTATAGTTTAAGAGCCACTCAGATCAAACCATAACCTATAAAGTTCAAAGTACAGATGCTGACAATTCATAACACAGAAAAGCACAGAAAGTGATGTTAGGTAATAAAAGTGCTAACTTATGGGAAGATAACATTTCTCTTTGGCCTTGAGGATTACCACATCTGTACAACAGGAAATGTCATATTTGTAAAACTTGACAGGAACCTGCTCAGTGGCATGATTATTGTTAGTAATGTTCAGTTATGTCAATAAAATAAGTATGTGGCAAGTTTATATTGGTTATAAATATCAAACTAATTGAAAACTATTAAATTACAATATCAGTATAAAAAATGGGTAACACTTTACTTGAAGGGGTGTGCATAAGACTGACATGACACCTTCATAATCATGACATGACACATGTCATGAATATGAAGGAGGTTTTATGCATGTATATGACAACTGTCATTAAGTGTCATTCGCTCAGTTATGTCATTTTTAATGCAAATATGACATTATTTGACCTAACCCTAACCTAACCCTACCCCTACCCTTACCCCTAACCATAGCCCATAACAAAGACATCTCAAACAATGTCATCTTTGCATTAAAAATTACATAACTGAGCGAATGACACTTAATGACAGTTGTCATAAACATGCATAAAAACC
>NW_015667292.1:763354-765435 GCF_001515625.1 Sinocyclocheilus rhinocerous
TGTTAATAAATATATCCAGAAGAACTGTGGCAACGTCTCCAAAATGCTTCAAGAAACCTACCAATGTGTAAAAATGCTGTCAAAAATAATGTCATAAATAGATTTTCTTTATCAATCCACTTCTATTCTAAATCAACATTTGGTGCGTTTAAAGCAGCTTTTGCCCTAAGTGCACTTGTGGATAGTTTGTCAGGTAGCTTTGCAGGTAGGTTTCTTGAAGCATCTAGGAGACGTTGCCACAGTTCTTCTGGATTTAGTCTGTCTCAGTTTGTTCTGTTTCTTCATGTCATTCCAGACAGACTGGATGATGATGAGATCAGATCTCTGTGTGGAGCACTGGCTGTTGTCAGACTCCTTATGCAAACAAAAATCTCACTAGATTATTACAATTAATGGCAAAATGAATGCTTAGAAATGTAAAACGGATATTTCCTACTGCCACACTACAGCAAAAGATAGAAAAAACTGACTTAAACCCATTTTTTAGCCACCACTGTAGTTTGAAAAACAATTAAAATCAAGATACTTAAACGCATAGTGGGTGGAAGAAAATATACATATCAAAATTATACATATCTCCATATATATAATTTCTGCTACTTCTAAGGCACAGACTCTGTGTGGGTCCAGTTATATGGTAATGAATAACACTCAGTAGATGCTTTGTGATTTCCCGCTACCAAAACATGCCTTAACATTTCTGAATAGTCATGCATCTTCAAAATAAAAATTTCCACACTAATTTAAATTCACTCGTGCTCTGAGCAGCTGAAAGCAAATGAAAGGCCTCATCTGTTCTGCATATGCGTGACTGAACTAATGAAGGCGTCCTCACAGAGACTCTACAACTAGCTAGAAAGAGTATGACAGACTTAACACACACTTTGGAGAGAGCATCCCTAAGCTACAACACAGCACTGCCAGCGGGGCGAGGAACTTTCCCTTACTTTCCTTGTTCCGTGTCCTCACTATTGTGTTGAGTATGCTGTGACCTTTCACCCACTTTCCTTCCACTCCCTGGTACGATAATGATTCTGAAAAACTGTTGGTGGCGCTAGAGGACTTCAAAACAATTTAACATACATTTTTTAAGAGTTGCCACAGACTTAGTTCAATCCATCAATGCAAACCTGCGATGCAAAGATTCAACAATGCAACTAAAAGCACAAATGACAAGTAAACATATGCAAACAATCTTACAATACAAGCTCAAAGACCAGTCCAAAGTTCAGTGGAAGTGACTGAATGGACAGGGGTCAAGAGATCCCCCTTAAGTGACGACACCTTGTTTGCTAACATATTGATAATACTCTTATCAGCCCAATAACCGACCGAATTTTTACCTTGCAACTATTCTTCAAACCTCTAGGTCAAGTTCATGCACAATGCTAAATACTTGATTTATTTTTTAACAAAAAAGCAGGTCTTTATAGTTTAAGAGCCACTCAGATCAAACCATAACCTATAAAGTTCAAAGTACAGATGCTGACAATTCATAACACAGAAAAGCACAGAAAGTGATGTTAGGTAATAAAAGTGCTAACTTATGGGAAGATAACATTTCTCTTTGGCCTTGAGGATTACCACATCTGTACAACAGGAAATGTCATATTTGTAAAACTTGACAGGAACCTGCTCAGTGGCATGATTATTGTTAGTAATGTTCAGTTATGTCAATAAAATAAGTATGTGGCAAGTTTATATTGGTTATAAATATCAAACTAATTGAAAACTATTAAATTACAATATCAGTATAAAAAATGGGTAACACTTTACTTGAAGGGGTGTGCATAAGACTGACATGACACCTTCATAATCATGACATGACACATGTCATGAATATGAAGGAGGTTTTATGCATGTATATGACAACTGTCATTAAGTGTCATTCGCTCAGTTATGTCATTTTTAATGCAAATATGACATTATTTGACCTAACCCTAACCTAACCCTACCCCTACCCTTACCCCTAACCATAGCCCATAACAAAGACATCTCAAACAATGTCATCTTTGCATTAAAAATTACATAACTGAGCGAATGACACTTAATGACAGTTGTCATAAACATGCATAAAAACC
>NW_015667292.1:767883-770879 GCF_001515625.1 Sinocyclocheilus rhinocerous
TAATTTAATTATATCTAAAAATAATTTTATATATAATTACAATATTAATTATTTTATAATATAGAGAAATAAAAAGATTTTGAAAGGAGTTTACAAATTATTTCAAAATGATTTCATAGTGCAAAAAGTATTAATATGGCATTAACATTAGCGCTATGGGTATGAAACGACTAATTGGCAGCAAAGTGAAATTAAATCAGATTATCATACAGGCTTAAACCTGAGTATTCACAAGGGAAATCAGAAATAATGAGAGAAATGCTCACCTGCTGTGAACGTGACACACACACACTTAATCTCACACACATTTAATCTCACCTGTGCAGGTCGAGCTCCAGATAAGGGAAAATGAGTTTCTCTTTTATGAGCTCCCATATTACGATAATGATTCTGAAAAACTGTTGGTGGCGCTAGAGGACTTCAAAACAATTTAACATACATTTTTTAAGAGTTGCCACAGACTTAGTTCAATCCATCAATGCAAACCTGCGATGCAAAGATTCAACAATGCAACTAAAAGCACAAATGACAAGTAAACATATGCAAACAATCTTACAATACAAGCTCAAAGACCAGTCCAAAGTTCAGTGGAAGTGACTGAATGGACAGGGGTCAAGAGATCCCCCTTAAGTGACGACACCTTGTTTGCTAACATATTGATAATACTCTTATCAGCCCAATAACCGACCGAATTTTTACCTTGCAACTATTCTTCAAACCTCTAGGTCAAGTTCATGCACAATGCTAAATACTTGATTTATTTTTTAACAAAAAAGCAGGTCTTTATAGTTTAAGAGCCACTCAGATCAAACCATAACCTATAAAGTTCAAAGTACAGATGCTGACAATTCATAACACAGAAAAGCACAGAAAGTGATGTTAGGTAATAAAAGTGCTAACTTATGGGAAGATAACATTTCTCTTTGGCCTTGAGGATTACCACATCTGTACAACAGGAAATGTCATATTTGTAAAACTTGACAGGAACCTGCTCAGTGGCATGATTATTGTTAGTAATGTTCAGTTATGTCAATAAAATAAGTATGTGGCAAGTTTATATTGGTTATAAATATCAAACTAATTGAAAACTATTAAATTACAATATCAGTATAAAAAATGGGTAACACTTTACTTGAAGGGGTGTGCATAAGACTGACATGACACCTTCATAATCATGACATGACACATGTCATGAATATGAAGGAGGTTTTATGCATGTATATGACAACTGTCATTAAGTGTCATTCGCTCAGTTATGTCATTTTTAATGCAAATATGACATTATTTGACCTAACCCTAACCTAACCCTACCTCTACCTTACCCCCAACCATAGCCCATAACAAAGACATCTCAAACAATGTCATATTTGCATTAAAAATTACATAACTGAGCGAATGACGAGAAATGCTCACCTGCTGTGAACGTGACACACACACACTTAATCTCACACACATTTAATCTCACCTGTGCAGGTCGAGCTCCAGATAAGGGAAAATGAGTTTCTCTTTTATGAGCTCCCATATTACTCTGGTCATCTCATCTCCTTGCATCTCGACCACAGAACCTGCTTTGATCTTCTGAGACATTTTGGACCCTGCAAGACCAATGACGGTTATATGTTAAGATGTATAGTAGGGTCAGTACTTACTCCCCGAAGGAGGAATAGGCTAGATTCCATTGAGAAAAGTTACACAACCAGTGAATCGGCATTTTTGCCTTAAACCTGTTTTAACGAACATCAGTTTTGAGCCTGCAGACTAATAAGCACAAATCTCAGATTTAGAAGTCTGTAGTTTGTGTGGTTTTTCATAAATGGCTATACTAACACCTTAGTTTTTCATGTGCATGGTAATACTATGGTATTTTTGGACATGGTAAAAGGTACAATCATTATGGTGTTACCATCTCTGTACTGATGTACCAGCTTTTGTGAGAGACACCAGCTATTCTTATGCAACTAGAGTAACAGCACCTGACAGACAGGCAGCCATTGTGTAATATAGATGACACAGGCCTTTTATTCACCATGAGAGATTCGGTGTATCGCATCAATTGTGTCACTATTAACAAATGTTTCAACGTCTAATTGCAGTTCCAACTGGCACTGGTTATGTAACAAAACAGTTAGAACAAAGGTCAAATACAGCGCGCGCGATCCTGTTTTGCACATTTACATTAATGTTTTATTAAAAGTCATAATGAAGGTTTAGACGAACCTGTGTACGATCTGTCGTAAAAATTAATAATGCAACATTAACAATTCTTTAAATATGTCGTTTATATATTATGACCACCGAGGTTTCAAAACCTATGCTGGCGTCTTCTCTAATGAATGTAACGTTATCACTTTAACAGTGTTTTCTTCAATAATGCTCAGCATACCGGTAGCACTTTACAGGAAACGTCAAATCAAACAACGACTGTAATGTGATTTACCGGCTATTTTGAACGATCGCGACTCAATATACGACGCCTACCTTTTCTTTTGAGATTGTATTGGAGTAAATGGAGAGATATCAGATGGTTGATGTGTCCTATGGAGGCTAAAGGCTTTTTGACTCGTCTTGGAAGGCGTTGTTTCCTATCAGCTGAGTGGATGGCATAGGCTCTCTCCAGCTCTGCTCATACATGTACTTCTTCAATCAGATAATCCTCCACCAATCCAAGAGAATACGGAACTACAACGACTAGTCCCTCCTTCATTATGCACCCTATCGGGAGGCATATGTTTCTGGATAATAACTATTTGCATTGGGACAGACACTTGTCTTCCTCCAGGAGACGCTATGCAGCTCAAAAATGCGGACCATTCGTTGAACTGTAGGATCACAAATCCATTTTCTTCACTTTTTATAACTGAAATAAAATGGGCAATAATTAGTAAAATTTCTTAATTTTTTGTCATTTTATTTCAATTGTAAAAAAGTGAAGAAATGACTTTGATTTAATGACTGAATAAATCAGTATAATAAATATTGTAATAAAATCAGTAATA
>NW_015667292.1:770924-777701 GCF_001515625.1 Sinocyclocheilus rhinocerous
TAATATATATATATATATATTTATATATATATATATATATACATTTTTGGTTAATAATAATATTGTGGTTTCAGCCAATAATTTTATATATATTTGCAGTTAATAAAACAAATGTATAATATTCCCTATTTCGAATTTGTTTTCATATATTTATTGATATTTTAATTGCACTAATGTTTTTGCTGTAATTTGTATTAAGTTTTGTGTTTAGTGAAGCATTTTATTTTTCAGGAAAAACATTTTTGTATTTCTCCCAATAGAATATGTCTCAATCCATTAATTTAGAACTGTGATTCGTGCATTCTCATCAACGTTGAGAAAAATAACAATTACCACGTGACTAATGCGTTACTTTTGGTAGCAGTATGGCCAATATTTTACAGATTAATAATGAATGACACGGAGGACTTTAATAGACACCGAACTGAAAACAAACAATGAAGAGTTGAAACCGAAATTATTATTTAGAACTAAAATATTATTTGGACCCATAAGCCCCGCCTATTTGGACACCCTTTCTGCAATTCTACTCACTTTTATCATATTTCAAAGCCAGTCCTTCTTCCTTGCTTTTAACGCACTCAGTTCTGCGTTCTATTTAACGTTATTAAATATTTTGTCAAGTAGGCTATGCAGTGAATTGGTACTACCGCGTCATAAAAGTGCGTCTTGACGCAACCAAAAGTCACAGAATAAGCGCGATACCAATGCCAATTTTCATAAACCAAACTGTTAATGATTTGGTTTTGTACCAGCCTTCCCCTGCGCACATAATATATGGGTGATTTCTAGTTTCCATGCCTCCTGCAAATCTTCACCAACAAAAGCAGATGAAACAGAAGATGATACAGGTAAGACAGATATATACAGGTTCACCCAACCTCCAAAACGCATTCTGTTTCTTGAGCAGTCCATATTCTCAATCCACCTTCACGAGCACTGCTCTTCATGTGCTGAAACGGTTTGCTTATCCTCTGAGTTTGTGTGTAGGAAGGGAGTGAAAGTGAGCACTGAGCAGTCGTTTGGCATCTCCTGTGTGACTGCAGAATTCAGATTTACCGGCAGATGTCGCAATAATTCCATCACTCAGTTTGTAGTAAGCGTCCCCTGTGACTGCCACAATATTTTGTCCTTTATGCCGGTGTTTACTGTAATGGTTTAGCATACTTGAAATCTACCTTTTATTTATTTTGTATATTTTTATAGCAATACAAGACATGGCAAAGGAATCCTGATAAGTCAAGTTGCAAACTATGAAACAGAATGGACACAAGTGTTTTGCATTACATCTGTGGCCTAATATCTTTTACAGTCTGTAAGTGTGTCGTCCTTTGGAATATTTTGGGCATGCGGAATGTGAGTCTGCAGGCCAAGGTGACATTAAACTTTAGGTTTGAGAGTGTGAGCCTTTTAATCTGAAACAAGACACTAACTTTGAGAAGAAAAATAACAAAATGTTGCCATGTATATTATTTATTTTTCTTCTTCTCTTTTTATACTTTGAGCTACTGTGTTTTAACCTCAGTGGTGAGTTGTGAAATTGTATTTATTGCCTGTGTCAAATTACATATCATTCACTTGTTTTTCTTGTTATAGGTTGTTCCATGGAGACACTGTATTTAATTTTTCCCACCACACTGGAGAAAAATGACAATAAAGCTTTTTCCCCTTATTATTCTGTTCTATTATTATTGACCACAAACACATTGATCGTGTACAAAATTAAATCTAAAAGAAATAGTCAGGGATAGTAGTAAAACACTCTTGCAAATAGTTATACTGTTTGATTTATGAATCGATGACAAATGATGTTGGACATGATAAAAAAGGAGGAATCTACTTATAGAACAAGTGCTTTGCGTCCATTTTTGAAAAACGTTTACATTTTGTACAATATATATATATTTTTTAATTTAATAATCGTCTACATTGTACTAACATACTTGCCTTGGACTGTGAATTAACAGACAATGTTACTATATGCACTTATTTATATTTTAAACATGGTTGTAAAGGTATAAAATATGTATTTCTGAAGTTCTGTTAGTAGTGTTTTTTTTTTAAAGAAAACCATGTTTTTTCAACTACTCACGCCATCATTTCTTTAAAAAAGTTACAGTTACACCACCTTGACAGATGTGTTTATTATCAACGAGGTGTAGACTATTCAAGTAATTTTAATGTATTTTTTTTTTAATAACTTAGATCCAGTAAATGATCATTACTTTACTGACCCTTAAATAAAAAATCTCACTTTTTATGTGTAAAATCAGTAAACGGTAAGAACCTTCCACAGTCACTAAGTATTTTCTTGTGAAAAAAATCTAATTTCTTACTAAATCAAAATTTGGTTTGTTTTTAGATCATTTCATCTGAATACAGAATCTTTAATAAAAAGACAACTAGTACAAGGGTTCTAGCCTCCATACCAGATTGCTCACCACGTGACGTGACACCTGCTGGTTATAGCAACTAGAGAAAGCCAGTAACATAGATGTAGAGAGGAAGGATCGTGGTGCCACAGGAGTCCACACGGCATCAGTGCGCAGTCGCCTCACCTGTCAGAGCTCCGGTCTCCAGCGCTGCCGTTACGCACAGGTTCAGCTCATCTCCAAGCACCTGAATTACAGAGACATGTACGCCCTCTTTATGACACGATGTGAGGCAGATATGTGGGCTTTTTGTTAAAGGATATGGTCACTGTTGAACTGCCAAAGTGGAGCCGCGCGTATCACGGATCGGGGCGCTCCTGCAGGGTATAGGATGCGCGCCCGGAACATCCCGATTCTTACCCGGGTTCGGGGCTGAGCAGGAGTCCACTGGCTCTGCTGGGCGCAGAGGCGGGAGGAGGACGCAGTCGACCCGCACCAGGATGCCTGTGATGAGAGGACTGCTGGCCCCGCAGAACACCTTCCTCGACACCATCGCCACCCGTTTCGATGGCACCCGTAAGTGCGCAGACCGTACCTTACCGTTCCTTCACCAAAGTGTCGAATGCAAATACAACGTGTTTTGGGCAAATTTAACAGTCACCCGAAGCTATTTACAATAGTGCGTAAAATGGAACAGTTGTAAGCTCTTAATGCACGCGCGTGGACATATGAAATCCTTTCGTGTAGCAGGTTGGTCATTGTCTCGTAACATTGTTCAGGGTAACCAGTGACAGCAGTCATACTGGCATACTACAGCTAAAAGTATTTTGGACAATATTTTATAATTATACACGCACGCACGCAGTTTTATGGCCTCATATAATTAGAAGAGTGCATGGAATATTTGTACTTGTCACATTGCAGGACAATTTAAGCGAACTGTAAAAAAGTTCAAACATAGTTATGTTTAAATATAGTAAATATATTAAAATACATTAAATATATAAACATATTTATATAGACTACAATAAAATACGTTACATTTTGGTATTGAATTAAAGTTAATGTCCATGTTTGTCTGCTACAGGTATTGTGCAACACTGAGCTCTGGGTAGTTCTTGATTGTACTTAATAAATCTTAGAGAAAGGGATTTATAGTTTCATTTCCCTGTCTTGCTGAGTTCAGGTTGCTGCATATCTGCTTATTTTGGATGTTCTGTGGTGTGATCTGTTCCCTGGCATCCCTAGTACATTTTGTCTCATTTTCTTCTCGGCATCTCAAATAATTACATAATCTGAGGAACAGAAGCAACGTAACAAGATTTAACAGTGTTTTTTTTAAGAATACATTTTACTTGACATCTGGATGGCTCACTGGGGGTGAAAGAGGACAAAAATCCTTTAAAGAGCAAAACGGGTGCGTCTGTCACTACTCCAGTGCTGCAGATGAGTGTGACAAGACACACTTTTGAGCTCCCTTTCCATTCTTTAGGCCGATCTTTCATCTAAAGCCACACAGAGTGAGTGTGGAGATCTAGCTGATTTGTAATGTGTTTTTTGAACAGAAGGGATGAGTAACTTGCGTGCTGTCCGGCTGAGCTGTTGGTGTGTAGGTGGATAGAGGGTCGCTAACATGCAGCTTCATGTCCAAAACGATGTGTCTGTCCAGTGGTCTAGTTTAATATTCTGGGATACTCTGGGCTAAGTTCAAACTAAGCTGAATTGACAGCGTTTGTGGCATAATGTTGATTACCACAAAAATTAAATAAATTTCCACTCTTCTTTAAAAAAAATAAAGTATATAGTGAGGTGCTTGCAATGGAACTTATCTGTAAATGTTAAAACAAACAGCTTCAATAGTAGCCAAAAACATAAACAATATGCCTCAGGTTAATACCATTTAGATGTGGGAAAAAAAGGGTTACTAACATTTTCTGTTTAAATTGTGCAACTTTGTTGCCGTGACAACGGAATGCCATAAACCCTGTAACCCCAAGAATAACTAAAATTATTCAGCTTTTTAGTTTTAACAGAATAATTAATTGAACAGCTTTTGGAAAATTATAAACTTTACAGTTCTGCTTTTAAATCCTCAAAAAATTGGCCCCATTTACTTCTATTGAACTCAGAATATTCCTTTAAAGATCTGGATTGGTAATTGAAAGGCTGTACAAATCACTCAAAGGTTCATCACTATCAACACTATCAATTTATTAGCAGATGTGTGCAACCTCTAGATCACAACCCCACTTGCTTTTATCTTTAACTGATCATCAGCGATAATATATAAACACAGAGGGGGGCTGCTTTTAGAGAAGGACTCCTATGACTGTTATTAGAAAATAGAACTGGAATAAAAGCCTGCAGTAAAACGCCTTCTGGAGATTCTTCGCTCAGAGCTGGTAAAGACAAGAACTCATATTTGCCACTTGATCGCCTCGCTCATGGTTGGGATCAGCTGCATTTAAACTCAATGGGACGTGCACTATCAAAGGTTTTATTCTGCTGTTTGATGCCAGAGAAAAGGAGAGAAAGGAGAATTTTGTGCTGCTGGCGTACTCCCATTTGAGAAGAGTTCAAAGACCAGAGAGAGGGCATAGTTGCTGTAGTAGACACTGATAAACACTGGACTTCATTAATGCTCTGGGGCTCCTCACATTCACACATTCTAACAGGAAGTGATGGAATCAGCCTGTATTGTGGCTGATATTTTGAGAGTATGCATTAGGGATGACCGGATCAATCTTTAGAAATACGATTCTTCTGAAAATGATATTAAGAGGCCAGTAAGATACAATATTGATCATATGTTTTTTTTTATATTATTATACTAAGAATGTATCATAATGATAATATAAGAAATAGTAAAATATATAAGCTATATAGGCTGTAAAAATATTAGCTTTTGTTTTTTATTATAATGATATTCAAATGTAATAAATAGTGAAATATACAGCATAAGCTGTGAAAAATATGAACTTAGTTAAAAAAAATAGTTGTGTAACATAGAAACTATCTGTCCTTCCACTCATCTGAACATGAATAAAAATGCTAAAAAGCGCAAGCAGTCAGACAGCGTTCAGCCACAGAGAGCACTGCCTGCCAGAGGTAATGACAGGAAAAAAAGAAGCATCATTTGTTATTTTACTCAACAAAGCTAAATGTGACCTGTATTATAGTCTCATAGCTATAGCTTTAAAAAAAAAAAAACGATATATGTTGCTAATAAATAGAAATTAGACCATCTGCTAATTTTCAGTTTAGGCCTATTTTGTGGCTATTTAATGTTTGTTGGCTATAAATATCTGTTTTAACCTCAGAAATAATAAAACTTTGATAGTACTTAGTATTGGGTTAATAAGTTAACCCTAGCTCTAAGGGATATCGCTCCAGCGCTAGTATGCATTTATAATTTCCCTGTCTTTCTAGATTATACTGACTGACTTTACAACCATGCAAGATAGATTTTTGTTGTTGTTGTCTACATATATTAGTCCTCTTGAGCATGAAGATGTCAGACAGACCGTCCTCCATCTGCTAGAGATGTGTTGATCCCTAGACATCACATCTCGCTGCACATTCTCGATATGAGCTAACTAAATCCAGCTATCCGAAATGTTTGCAGTGAAGAGCTTCGGATTCAGAGAGAATGTTAAAAAAAAGGATGTGATTCGGTCTTTGTCATCCATATTCAATCAAACATTCATTCAGAGCATTCAGCACATTTCAGACAGAATAAATGCAGGCCTTTCCATTCACCGAACATACAGCTAATTACACACCCCCTAGCAAACCGAGTCCAGTCATCATAATTAACAGCCGCCAGTGTCAAGAATTCATCTCGGCCTGTCTGAGCGTTTGTTAAATCTGCAAAGCAGATGAGAAAGAAACTGAACAAAACATCAGAGTGAGCCATAGACTGAGTCTAGTCACACAGTTGCGAGCGCGCACACACACACACACACACACACACACACACACAGTCTGGTTTGCTATCCTTGTGGGGACTCTCCATAGGCGTAATGGTTTTTCTACTGTACAGACCGTATATTCTATTGCCCTACACCAACCCTACCCCTAAACTCACCCCTAAACCTACCCCTCACAGGAAACTTTCTGCATTTTTTGATTTTCAATTTTTTGAAATGTATTTATTAGCTTGTTTACCCGTGGGGACCTCAATTTAGGTCCCCACCGTGACACGAGTCCCCATGAGTCTGTGTGTATTCAGGTTTAAGTCCCCACCAGAATAGAAAAACAGGTACACATACACACACACACATGTCTGGTTTGCTATCTTTGTGGGGACTGTCCATAGGTGTAATGCTTTTTCTACTGTACAGACCGTATATTCTATCACCCTACACCAACCCTACCTCTAAACCTACCCCTTACAGGAAACTTT
>NW_015667292.1:778248-780356 GCF_001515625.1 Sinocyclocheilus rhinocerous
CAATTTAGGTCCCCACCGTGACATGAGTCTGTGTGTATTCAGGTTTAAGTCCCCACCAGAATAGAAAAACAGGTACACACATCACACACACACACACACACACACACACACACACATGTAAACAATTACTTTCTCTTCTTGGCAGAAGCTAATGTGTACTTGATTTGTGGCCTTTTGATGAGTACCTAATATGTAATACACAATACTATTCAGAAGTTTGTATTTGGTAGGATTTTTTTTTTTTTGGTAATGTTTGTGAAAGAAGTCTCTCACCAAGGATGCCTTACCTAGTGAAAAATAAATATAGTAAAATGTGAAAAAATTGAAATACGTTTATTTCATGCTAAGTACACTACAAATTCATTTACACAGGCCTATTTACATACTTAAAAAACCCTGCAATTGCACTTTTAGTATACTAAACTGGTCTGCTAAAATGGAACAACTAATTTTGTACTTAATGCACTTTAATTGTGCAGAAGTAATGCTGAAGTCCAACTAAAGACATACTGAAGTATATTTTAGTATAAAGTGGAACTATTGCAAGTATACTTTAGGTACACTTTAAATATCTTGCATTTAAAGACAGATATTATTCAAAGATCATATAATCCTCGTCAGTAGTGATATTAAAACACATTTTAGGCTTAATATTAAGAAATGTGCATTATGCACAAGTGATACTCCAAATAAAGTTATGATATCGGAATATCGATCGAGCGATATGTCAGTAAATGTTAATAGATTTGAACTATACTTAGTATGAAACAAGTGTATTTTAAATATATAACTTTTTTAGTTTGTTTGATCAAAAACAAAACACATGAATGTTGTGAAATATTATTTAATATATTTAAATGTAATTTTTTATTTTTTATTTAAATAGGTTAAGGAAAAGCTACATTTTCAGCATCATTACTCCAGAAATGTGCATTATGCACAAGTGATACTCCAAATAAAGTTATGATATCGGAATATCGATCGAGCGATATGTCAGTAAATGTTAATAGATTTGAACTATATTTAGTATGAAACAAGTGTATTTTAAATATATAACTTTTTTAGTTTGTTTGATCAAAAACAAAAAACATGAATGTTGTGAAATATTATTTAATATATTTAAATGTAATTTTTTATTTTTTATTTAAATAGGTTAAGGAAAAGCTACATTTTCAGCATCATTACTCCGTCTTCACTTTCACATGAAATTCAGAAATCTTTCTAATATTTGGTGCTCAAGAAACGTTTCTTCTGCTTATCAATGTTAAAATAGTTTTGCTACTTGTTTGTGGAAACATCATACATTTTCAGGATGTTTTGACGAATAGCAGCATTTAGAACAGCATTTATCTGAAATAAAAACATGTTATAATAATAATAATTAAAAAATTATAATGTGCCCTTGCTGAATAAAAGTATTAACATACTAAAAAAACATAACGACCCCGAACTTTTAAACAGTATGCATTTAGTAATTAGTTGAATATAGCTCAGCAAATATATAAGATATCAGATATTTCTTATCTCTGTGTTCTGGTCAGTCCTCCGCTCTGGTCATGATGCCAGAAATACCCTAATCGAGTCAGCGAGTCCTTGTATTAGTGAATCGTCTATATTAATTTTGTTCGTCTGCTCTCTGTAATCAGGTTAGAGTATGTTCACCAGATGGACCCTTTCTTGGCTCCTGTATGTCTCTGTGTGTGTGTGTGTAAGTTGTTCAAACACACTCAAACACACTTCTCTCACTTAAGCATATTAAGTCTCCTGGAGACCCCCCTTCTGTATTTGTTCCAGTCATCCATTTTGGCCAGTTTTCTTGCACCTGTGTGAAGCAGTCAGGTCTGCTCCTTCACGTGCAGAGCGGGGTGCGATGGGTGCTTGAGCACCTGCCCCTTTCCCCTTGATGCCCAAAATGCCCTTTTGTCAAGGCAATTTTTATTTTTTTGTAATTAAACGCCATTTTGTGAAGGCCTGCCCAATCTAACTATTAGTAAAATGAATGAATTATAATTTAGTCGTAAATAAAATTATCCACATGATGATGACCTTTCACCTGACGATCTCATCAGGGACTATCTATCACGTTCAGACACCTTTAATGTAGCGCA
>NW_015667292.1:780518-794745 GCF_001515625.1 Sinocyclocheilus rhinocerous
AATTTTCCCTATTAATTATAGCCATTCAACATTACAGTATAATTGAAAGCCATTATTTTTAACATTTAATAGGCTCTGAAATATATTTCTATATATATATAACTTTTAATTTAAGTGATTTTAAAACAATCTTCACATAAACTATATTATATATGCATAAACTATACATATTAATCTTTATTCAAGCTTACAAAGTTAATCAGCGACTAGAACAGTCCAAGGATTTCTCTTTTTCTTTTGTTCTTTGATTTACATTAATGAGACTTCAGCAGGTTTCACTTTAAAATCAGCGCTGTCTCTTTAAAACTGATGCGTATGACGCTGATCTGACACATCCGATTTTCGGTCATTTAAGACTTTATAACTAATTTAAGACTACGTTTACAAGGTAACTCGCCAAAACCGCGCATTTTGACATAATTGTGTGTTTTTTCGTGCGTTGACGCGCTACTGGTGAGCTGTCTGAAGCGGCTCAGCGTCTGTGTACAGCCGAACGCGCAGCCTTTCAAACTATACTTCACCGCACCGTTTAGGCGGCGTAACCCCAGGTATGTGTCGCCGCATTCTCGGGTTATGAAGAATAAAGAAGGGAAAAGTTAATCTTCCGAAATGAAGCAGCAAAATCTTCTCAGGTAAAAGTTATTAGAACAGTGTCTAGGGACAAGCTGGCCATCACTCTGCTCTGACCTTATCAGTCCGTTTTTCAAAACTGTGTCACGGCATTTGCTGCTATCAATCCAGAAGCATCCGTTTCGATACATGTCTCAGCAAGGAGCACAACCCTATTAAAAACCGTGCTCCATGTGCCCCTTTTATACTTTGAGCACCTGCCCCTCCAAAGGTCTCTGCACGGCCCTGCTCTTTCACAGGCTTTCTTTGGGCTGCTCATTAGTAGCTTTAGTAGCTATAAGGCAACCATTCAGAATACCCTAGGTTCCAGAAGACCGTAGCAATCAGTGCTCAACATTGATTTTTAGTTCACAAACGAGATGGATTTACAGTAAATCATGTGTGTTTGAGAATATCTATCACTGGTAGAATCCAACTAGCAACCGGACATGAGCTGGTCAGCACAGAAACTATATGAAGTTTTGCCAGAAACTATTGTTACCATGGTGAATTTTTGTAAGGGTTGCAGTGGCTGCATTTATGGAAGGATATAGGGTATTGGTAATCAGCAATATCTTGAAATGTTCGTTTGGTGTTTTCGAGGCAATTCAGCACAGGCTACGGCTGTCTCATGAAGTTAGGATGACGTCTAAGTGAAAAACTAGTTTTACTAGTTTTTTTTGTGTGTGTGGCTAAGAGTTTCCCCCCAGGGTGGTGTACTGGCTCCATGGTTAGGCACAATCTGCCCCTCATTATAAAGAGAAGACAAGAACATATTGGCCACCGGTGAGACAACAATTCAGAGAGAAACGGAGAGAGACAGGCTGTGAATGACCTGAGAGACAAGTTGCATAGAGCCTTCTTCTGTGGCAACATGCGAAGCTTCAAAATTGACATCCCTGTCAGAACCCTTTGTGTATTATAAATGTGAGGTCTACGTGTAAACAACCAAAAATTCACTCGATTGCACAAGCACTCAGGACAGACTCTGCAGGCAGAATGCTGCAAGAATAGCCAATAACACAAAATAAAAAAATGCAGAGTTGACTGCCTAAGTCACATTCAAATCATTTTCATATAATTTAATCTTCTATAGTATTTTCTATATATATAAGACTCTCTCCAGTAATCCAGTAAAGAATCTGTCTATCTATGTCAGTGTGTCTTGTATTAATTGACTGGGTACAAGGCTAAATCTCACTAAATGCATGCTGTCATTATATACGAAGAGTCAGAGACAGTTGAGTGGAGAAAGCAAACATCAAACTGAGAGACACTGAGCCTGCTGTGTGGTGTAATTCTCCAAAAAAATTCTCTAACATCATGACACTTACATAAACACTCACACATGCGAACATGTCGTGCAACAGGCGGGATTCTGTTGACAGTTAGAGTTTGCAGTGACTCTAATTGGTTTGAATTAATTAACTCCTTTTCACTGGTCTATTGGCAAAGCACTGACAAAACTTCCTTAATTAATCAATAAAGGTTTCCATTTACTGTGGCAATCTGATGCCGTACAATGTAATTAATTCAGAGCAAAGTCTATGGCATTAAAACTATAAAAAATAACCAGCAGGCTGTCTTCAGAACGGAACCGTGAACTGTGGTATGAGACTAATTACTATGATACTGCAGTGATTCTAATGCCTCTGGCAATCTGACTTCAGCCTTGCAGGAAGTTAAGTTTTTTTTTTTTTTTTTTTGTAATAAGCAATCCTGTATATTGCATTCACAAAAAAGGGCCAGGGCTGGAGATTACTGTATATAATATCAAGATTACAACATCCTCTTTTGTTTACTGTAACTTTTAGGTTACAATGTCACAACTTCATACTTTGCTGCTTTTATAAGCTATGTAGAGATTATTTGATTAACTTGCTTGTTTTTACATTTTAGTGGTTCATTTTAGCATGCACATTTTGTACAAACTCCAGGAGGCATTTTGCTGATTTATCTAGATATATTACAAAAGTTAGAGGCATGTCAAAGTGCAGCAGAAGCCTTAAAAACATCTCTCAGGGACCAATAACATTAAATTGTGAAGCTAATGCAATGCAATGTTGCGGATTTCCTTCAAACAAAGACTCTTAACCATGTCCAAATGTTTTATCTATTAACAAAGTGTCAGTCATTGATGGGAGCACTGAAGAAAACAAATCAAAGGCTTGTAGAGAAGAACTTTGGAAGCACTTCAGGGTCTCCAGGCACTACGGGATAACCTGGCTCTACTAGGCAATGCTTTGTTGAATCACAATGAATCTCCATATGTATGAAAACTTCTGAAGCTCTTTCATGCCTAGGGCTGTGAATGCTGAGGGAGAGAGAATATTCAAGGTCAAGACTATTGGTTTAACTTTGTACCACCAGATGTATTTGGTATCTTGGCTGAAATTTCATCTGTTTTTCTTCAACTTTCCTTTTTTAAAACAAGACATTATTTTATACAGCTCCAAAAGTGAAAATTTAACCTCACCATGCTGTCCCAACATAACAACATAAGCTTGACCAGTGGTGTGAAGTTGGGGATGGGACTACCTGTTTTTGACCAAAGACAGACAGGTCGAAGTTCTGACTTTTTAGAAGTCACTATTTTTGCAATTCTGTAGCACAGAAAATACAAACTTTAAAATGAACCAATAATCCATGTAGCAAATCAGTTTGATTTGTTGTGGCATCAAGCTTCCGTCCCATTTAGACAGCATCTCTAATTTGTCAGTTATTGAAAATTATTAATCATTTCATCAAATTGATTAAGTCTACTTCAGTTCCGCTTACACATTTAATGACATCTAAACATAAATATTCTTCCTACAGTCTACCTATATCAATATTCATATTCTACAAAATATGCACATAATTGCAGTGTACAATTATATTAGATTTACATTATTACACCTGCACCTGTTAAATTCTGTTTTTAGCTTGCGTCTCCTTGTGACATTCAAGTTGCTTCTTCACAGATGGTGGAGGGAGGTATTTGTGAACGATCCGGAAAGGGGTGTTTGAGGTGACAGGAAAAGTAGCAGTGACAACTGCAGGTTTGTCATCCAGGATCAAAGTCACCGTCATCCACAAGAGCGATAACAGCACAGCGGTTCACTGGCAATATTTACAGGTGATCTCTCACATAAGGAGCTTGTTACAGGATAGTAAAGCACTTTACCGATCCTAGAATTTGTTAAGAAGCTTTTAAAAATGATGACGTACAGTCCTAAAGCAATGGGACTTTTAACCGTTTGTGAAAACAGATGTCTTTACATGTCTCCAAACAACCAAAACACAGAAGAGCTGTTGTTAGGATTTGCAATTGTTTCTTTCTGCAGGTTACATCAATACACCAATAGGTGGCGATGTAAATGCATGTCCCTATAAACGATTAATTGAGTCATTCATTCAACCAATTCATTAAAAAAACACTGATTCATTCTGGAACTTATCAAGTTACTGTATTTATGAGTGAGTCACTGAATTATTCACTCAACCAATTCTTTTTGAAACATTGTTTCATTCAGGAATGAAATGCCACTACTGTGTGTTGCTCAGAGACACGCAACAACTCAACTGTGACTTTATTTTTGTTTCCAGAGAAAAAACAGACTAGTATCTGGCATTATTGCATATGAAATGTATATTAAAGGTTTAGTTCACTTCCAGAATACAAAATTCCTGATAATTTACTCACCCCCATGTTATCCAAGATGTTCATGTCTTTCTTTCTTCAGTCGAAAAGAAATTAAGGTTTTTGAAGAAAACATTAAAGGATTTTTCTCGATATAGTGGACTTCAACGGTGGCCAACGATTTGAAAGTCCAAATTGCAGTTTCAGTGCAGCTTCAAAGGGCTCTACATCTAAATCTAAAGGAAGCTGATCTGTCTTATTAGTAAGTGAAATGATGCATTGAAGATTGTGTGAAGTGTTGTCTGAATACGTGTAAGTAAAACTCTCAGGGGATACAGAGGTGACAGTCTGTTGTGTGTTGAAGCTGCATTGAAACTGCAATTTGGACCTTCAACCTGTTGGTCACTGTTATGGAATGATTTCCTCAAAAACCTTAATTTCTTCTCGACTGAAGAAAGAAAGACATCTTTCATATGACAATGGGGTGAATAAATTATCAGGAAATGTTTATTCTGGAAGTGAACTAGTCCTTTAATATTAACTTATTGTCTACTGAATGATATAAAGCAATATCACTCTCACAATCATGATTTTGGTATTTAATGTAATCAATAAAATGACATTCATATGACGGTCACACATTTTTAGTATACAAGTGTTTTTGAGATCAATGTATATATTACAGCATTGGTGCATTTTTAGTTTTGAAGCGTGGAAATCTAAAGGAAGCTGATCTGTCTTATTAGTAAGTGAAATGATGCATTGAAGATTGTGTGAAGTGTTGTCTGAATACGTGTAAGTAAAACTCTCAGGGGATACAGAGGTGACAGTCTGTTGTGTGTTTCAGAGGGTAATTTTCCTCGCTTTAGCTTGTCATTAATAGTTACACTGGTTGCCGTGTTCAAGAGACATGTGTTACGTAACATAACCTGCTGTTGATTTGAATTAAATGTCAGGCATTGAACCAAATGTCAGGCATCTCCTGCCTTCACTACCCACACTCCCTTGCTTTGCATCCCTCACTCAACACACCCCTCTGCAGACCCATGGCAATGTGTTATTCTGAATGACATGAGCCATCATGTCAGGCCCTCAAACTGAAGTACTAATTAGCTTTAGCGGCGACTTACTCCTTGAGAGTAATTCCTCCTTGCTTCAAGGCATCAGTTTTTCATTATTTCTGTTTGGAGGGAATATTTGTGCCATTATTCTTATGACATTAGGTGTAAATCATAAAAGGAAAGGGTTAAATGATGTGATTAAAGTTTAAAGGAAAAATTGTCATGTAAATATGCTCCCTTAGACAGAATAATCCATGCTTGAACAGTCATCTGTGATACAAAACATCTATCTGTGTCTAAAATCTACATGTGTTTTATGTGTGCATGGATTCGTAACAAACACCTGGCACGTGGAGCAAGTTAAGGGATTCATTTTTCTAAAATATTTCCAGAGCTGTACAACTTTACTGATGACTCAAACTTCATAGAATAGAATTAGAAATCACTTGGCCATCCTTAAGTGGCGAGTAAACTGCAGAAAAATCACTAAACCTCAGCTAAGCGCTCGCTGTTCCTTCGCTTCTGCGTGTCTCGCTGTGGCCGGGCCTCGTCGAATCAGTCAGTAATTGGCCCCGCTTCGAACACGGGCAGACGCTTAACGCAGCAGATGGAATTTGCTTGATTAAATATCCTCAGCTCTATCAGGGCTGAATGTGCCGTGAACCGTTTCTCCTTAATACACACACCAGCTCGCTGGAGAGAATGACCCTGCAAAGCCTGACAGCTCTGCAAAGATCATCGCTTTGCTTTAGATTTTTGAAGAAGATATGCTTCTGCCATGCAGACTTCTGTTCCTCTGCTCCAGGTCTGAATGCACAAAAAGAAACTTGCAGTTAATTATGCACACGCTAATTGAGCCAAAGCAGGGTTTTAATCACCGCATACACAATATAGTTCTAAAAAAATTGAATTATGTGGTTACATTCATTGAAGGATAAACACAGAATTAAGCACAAAGCCTGTTTGTGGCCTAATGTCGCTGTCCGTGGTCCTGTTGAGGTTGTTTTGAATGTGTGGTTTATGCATAGTATTATGCAACTAATGAAACGTATTCCCCCACAGTGTCATTTTCATTCAATCACACATCACATTTTATATTTGTTAATAGAATTTTGTGGTGCAAATGATGGTGGTAGAGTTTCCATTTTTAAATTTTTTTTTTCTCTCCATTGTCTCATTAAGACCAATTTCGTAGTTAGCATTTATGTATCCTAAATATACACATTTAAACAAAAAATTTCAGCTTGACCTGAAATGATGCACTATATATATAAGATAGAAATTATGCTTCTGAGGGACAGTCAAAGTTTGTGAATAATTTTCACATATAAATATTGAAATTGTATGACATTTTATGATATGACATACATTAATTAAAAATTGTATAATAATAATTTTCATAGTTTAAAAGTTCGGCCTTGGGGCAAGGATCAAACAATTAAAATGACATTTTATCCAAAGCACTTAAAAATGAGAAGAACTCCACATGAAAGGCATTTGAAAAGAAGAAATAAATGATGAATGCATATTAAAAAGCCTCTGAGACAGTTTTAATGTGACCTTCAAATACAAAAAGAAAAAAAAATAAGTTGAAATCTGCTAGCTTTAATAATAATAAAAAATCAACTTCTTGGACATTAATGTGCCTATAACTCCCACAAACACAATCATTTTTGTCTGAGAGATTCAGGAAGAATGTTCCTCCTAGATAATTTCCTCTATTTATGAGTCTTTCCTGAACCGATCACATCAAGGTTGCACATTAGCTGAGTTATTAGGGTTTGCAATGTGTACCGGTCAGGTCAGGTTGCATGTTCAACGAGTTTGACTTTCCACTCATGAAAGCTTTCTGCTCTTTAACTGCAGTGTTTATTGGTAAAAACTATACAGTTCTAGCTGCGTTATGAGAGCACATCAAACAAGAGTGCCCTTTTAAAGACACTCGGTAGACAGAGATTTTATTGTGCAGCTGTGTTGTATGTTCATATTGAGCATCACTGTGTGTTTATTATGCATGAATTGCACGAGTTGCTGGCCTATAGGTTTTGTTTGTGTGTATGTATTCAGGTGAGGTCATAGTGTTTGTTCCAGGATAAAATGACCACACAGTGTGTATATTTACACATCACTATTCTCTGGTGCAGTTTTATGATTTCCTTGAAGGCAGCCAGTCACTATAAAGACTTCAATTATTTTATAGCAATGCCCAGTAGCGGCATTGGTCCCCAGACCCCCCCAGCATGAATTATTTAATGCTAATCATTTATGAATGACATAGACGTTTGGAGCTCGATTGTATTTGCTTGTGCCAGTATCAACACTGCGTTTATGTCAAAAATGACAGCTAGTTATTAAAGACCTTTGGTGAATTTTGTTCCCCTTGAATGGGGCTATTGCTCTTTTGTAAGATGGCTAATATATTTATTCAATACATAGTTAAAACAACAAAAAACTATGTTTTTATAATTTTGAATACATTTTATTACATTTAAGTTTAAAGAGTGATTAAAACTGGTCAGTATGGGGTTTTCACAAGATACCACACACACCTACACATTTACCTACAGTGTCTAAAAGGAGGACATATTTTAGACTTCAATTTGTTTTATATAAAGATAATTATAATTACAATGGTTTTTATATTTTTAGAATAAAAACAACATTATTCTTAGTATTTACCATTAAGTACATCCCCAAAGAGCAATTTTGTTGGCAAAGTATAGTTAAGTAAACATTCCCAAATACACACACAACATGTTTAATACTTTTCATGAACCTCAACAACATGTACCTGATGTGTCTGTCTTGGCTTTCTGCTCAATTCTACAGATGTGTTTGTTCTCCAGATCTGTTTCTATGTGCATTTGTCAGATCTGAGGTGCTGTGCTCTCTCTGGCCCTGTGCTATCTGAAAGCAGCAGGCTGTCTTATTTAATTGGAGACTGAAGAACAAGAGTGAACGAGCTGAAAGGGCCAAAAAGAAAACCTGTCTCTTTCTTACACACACACACACACACACACACACACACACACAGGTTTGTTTTTGTGAATTGTGGGGACATTCCATAGGTGTAATGGTTTTTATACTGTACAAACCGTATTTTCTATTGCCCTACACCAACCCTACCCCTAAACCTACCCCTCACAGGAAACTTTGTGCTATTTCAGATTTTCAATACACTCCATTCTGTGTGATTTATATGCGTTTTGAAAAGTGGGGACATGGGGTAATGTCCTGAAAAGTCACCTTCTCCTTGTAATACCTATGTCATACCCTTGTCATTATACAAATTTATGTCCTCATTTGTCACAAAAACGCGCACACACACACACACACACACACACACACAGGTTTGTTTTTGTGAATTGTGGGGACATTCCATAGGTGTAATGGTTTTTATACTGTACAAACCGTATTTTCTATTGCCCTACACCAACCCTACACCTAAACCTACCACTCACAGGAAACTTCCTGCATTTTTAGATAAAAATAAATAAACTAATTCTGAATGATTTATAAGCCTTTTGAAATATGGGGACATTCAAAATGTCCTCATAAATCACCTTCTCGTTGTAATACCTATGTCATACCCATGTCATTATACAAATGTGTGTCCTCAAAAATCACAAAAACGCGCGCACACACACACACACACACACACACACATTCACTTTAACTAAAGGCCTGGACCAACCTGACATGTGACCTCAGACAGCACAAAAACTGCTGAAAGAGCACATCTGGTGAATAGTTCGCCAGTGGATATTCTAGACATTTGAGCAAGGACATCCCCCTAAATGGACACCGGGGATTCTTCTTGTGTGTGGTGATTAAGTAAAAAAAAGCCCTTTGTGGTGGGGTAGTGGCTAGATATCTTCGACCACAAATACAATAGAGTCCCCTGATATATTTTTGTGTCCTCCATTGAACTGCCCAGCAGGAAATGTTCATGCCTGCCACCACAGATCGAAGGGCCGTACGGACTGTGATGCACAGACTGTGAAACAGCAAGAGTGCTGTATTTCTCTGCATCTTCTCCTGCCTTCCTCTTTCTACTCCTCTCATATCATTGGTCCGACTGTATCCTTGTCTTTCTCTCCAAAGTGTGTTGTTTACGAGACACTGTGCCCTTTTAAATGGGTGCTCTGGTGAAAAAGGACAATCAGGAAATTAAAAAATTAAGAAAACAATTAAGATTTGTATGTTTTTGAAAGAAGTCTCACCAAGGCTCAACAAGCTGCATTTATTTAATCAAAATACAGTAAAAGTAGTGATATATTATTACAGTTTTCAATTTGAATATATTTTAACAATTTTATTCCAGTGATGGCAAAGCTGAATTTTCAGCATGATTACTCCAGTCTTCAGTGTCACATGATCCTTCAGAAATCATTCTAATAATAATACATTTATTTGTAATGCGCCTTTATACACTCAAGGCGCTACAACAGTATAAAACAACAATAAAAGAAACAACACTACATAATAGCAATCACAATGACAACAACAACTGTAAGATCATAACTTAAAAGCTTCACTAAAGAGATATGTTTTGAGTAATTTCTTAAAACAATCAAAAGACGGAGCATTTCTAATAGGAAGAGGCAGAGAATTCCACAACCTGGGAGCAATACAAGAGAATGACCTCTCCACTCATAGTTTTGAGTTTACAACGAGGCTGGTACAGAGTAAAAGAACCAGCAGAGCGGAGAGACCGAGATGGTGTGGACACTGTGACCAAATTACAAATATATTCTGGGGCCAGCCCATGTACTGCTTTATAAGTTAAGATAAGAACTTTAAAATCAATACGTGATTGAACTGGAAGCCAGTGTAGTTGAGAAAGCACAGGAGTGATTTGACTGGGGGATGGTGTGTAAGTTAAAACACTAGCAGCTGAATTTTTATAATATGCTGATTTTGTGCTCAAGAAACATTTCTTATTATCAAAGTTGAGAACGATTGTGCTGCATTTTGTAGAAACCGTGATACTTTTTTTTTTTTTTTTAGGATTCTTTGAGATGTAGAAAGTTTAAAAGGACATGATTTCTTTGAAATAGAAATCTTTTGTAAAATAAGTGCATTTTACTGTAACTTTTGATAAATACTGTTTCACAGGATTATTGTTTTTACTGTATTTTGATTAATATAAGCAGCCTTGATAAGCATACAATATTTTAAAAGCATTTTGACCTGTATTGATTTGTCTGTGTATATGTGATTATAATATATTATATTTTTATAATATTCTATTCCATAAATATCAAGTATCATAAGTATCATATTTTTCACGTTTTTTTCCTTTCAACCAATAATAGATTAATCGACTTCTACCTGTATAATCGATTCAGTTTATTTGATTTTTACTTTTTCCTCCTTAATGTCTTTGTACTGTCTATCTTTAGATTTTGAGTTGATATTGTATCTTAGAGTTCTTGGATCTCTTTCTTAAAACTAGTCCGTATGACTCATGCACCAAGTCTTCTGAAGCCATCCAATAGCTTGTTGTTGTTCAGGAACAGACTGAAATTTAAGTTGTTTTTCAGGAGAAATCTTGCTTTCTTACAGTACATTCAAATACCACCACATATAGTACATGGATAATAAGAGTTAACATTTTAAGAAATAAATATTTACATCTGACTTTCTCATCTCTGTTCTAGTTATTTTGGTATTTCCGTGCTACTGAAACGGCTCGGCTGTCACTCAGCTGCACCTTGACAAGTCATATGTCAAGGATAAAATGAACACTGGGCTGACAACAGTGATGACAGTACATATGTGTCTGTCATCGAATGTGAATCAGAAATCTAATAGATCTCTCAGCTCAACCTTTCCCTTTGGATGTGATCTACACACACACACTCAGGACAATGTATGTGTGTGAGTGCTTTCTGCTCATTCCCCTGGGCTGTATGTAGACAGAAATGCAAAGGCAGACACTTGCTTTGGTTCTCTGGAACTCCAGCATGGAACATTGATGTGGTTAGACGTTCAAGCCAGAGTAGGATCCAGGAAATCTCTCTAATCCAAGTCAGTGACAGACTCAAAACAACAAGCAGGTCTGATGCATCACGGACAGTCTGAACTTGAAGTTACAGGTTCTCCACTGTTTAGTTACAATCAAATAGTTCTTCATTAAAGGAAAAGCTCATCCAGAAATGAAAATTCTATCATCATTTACTCACCCTCAAGTTGTTCCAAACCTGTATGAGTTTCTTTCTTCTGCTGAACAAAAAAAATTTTTTGAAGAATGCTGGTAACCAAACAGGTTCTCGTAGCCATGGTATTTTTTTTCCATACAGTTTTTCCGTGAATAGAAAAGAACAGCATGGATTAAATGTCTGTATGGTCACTTTTGATCAATTTATTGCATCCCTTCTGAATAAAAGTATTAATTTCTACTTACTCCAGACTTTTTAACAGTCGTGCATATAGATGGCTATATAGCTAGACATGGACTAAAAGCTACAGTACATACTCCAAAACTTTTCATCTAAATCTCAACCACACTCTAATCTAATGTTCACTTTGTATATTTTTCCAAGCTGTTATCATATTTCGTTCTCTATTCTGTTTCGTGTATTATGTCGTGTTCATTATATTCAGTCACATTGCCATCTACCATTATGCTGTTTGTGGCTTTTGGACTCCATCATTTATACTGTGACTTGAATACACAGAATGTGCGTTGCTCTTTCATCAGTGGCCGTATTACCTTACCTTACCTTACAATGCATTCTCATCGGGCTCTTGTTAAAATGACAGTTTTTCTGTCATTTGTGATTTTCAGTAATGCAGACCTGCACTGTGCACCGTGTATTAATCCAAAGCATAACGTTCTTTCCTGCCTGTTCTATTTAGTGTGTTGTTGTTGTTTTTTTACTGTGGGCTCTATAATTTGAGCTGTATAATGGTATACCTGTCAGGATGTGGATGTTCTTTGTGTTGGTGTAATTCATGAAAAATGCCGAGTTTATTTTTTATTTTGAAAGAAACACTCCATTTGATAGGAACAGTCTCATCAGGAACATTAACTCAAATAGACCTTTAATGTGGCTCTCTATTATTTAATAGAGAACATCAGATGAGTGTAGATGAGGAGAGTTCTTCGTATTGTGTCCTGTAGCTGAAGTACATCTTTTCAAGGTTATGAGAGATTTTTTCTGAGAAGCCGATGTTGTCAGTTTTAACACACTCTCATGACAATTTGTTACCATTTTGTGTTTTGATGAATTTGTGGTTAACTTGTATAAATTTGTATGATATTATTTCTATGTTTTCATGTGATCTGCTCATGGCCCACTGACAGTTAGGTTTAGGGGTGGTCCTTCATGCTTATTTTCCCCCCAAAATCATAAGTTTCCATACAATTTCATACGAAATTGCCACCTTGTGAAATAGTTTGATTTTCTCTTGACATCGGGTTGTCAATTTACTGCTCTAGTTTAACCTTTAACCATGATCACAGCATGTTTAATGCGGTCATGAACTGCCTTTTTAAAAATATTTTGTACTGTTCTCTGAGGTCCACTTATAAAGTTATCAAGATATTTACATAAAAAAACATCATAATTTAGAAGTAATAATTCTCTGCCCTCGAGAAAGTTTTGAGTTCTGAAACTTACAGGATGTTTTTTATACAATTACCTCTTATATGTTAAAAGATCAAGGGAATTTTGATTTCTCAGTTCATGACCCCTTTAATTGGAAAGTGTAATGTCTGGCTAATGCATTCTTGGTTATTCATCAATTCTTTAGCATAGATTAATTTTGCATTCCTCTCTCGAAAACAATCTTTTTTCATAAACCTGTTATCACTTAATTTTCTTTATTTTAAAGCACTTTATAAACACACTGTAGACATGAAGCCTGTTCCAAATGGTAGCATAAATATACCACCTTCTAAGATACCTCATTTAGCCAAATTCAAATGTAAGACAACATGATAATGATGATGTAAGCTGAAAACTCAGTCCTTCAATAAATTGAAATTGGAAGATAGAGGGTGCAGTCAAGAGAAATGGCAATTGTAATTTTCATTTTGTTCTTTACTGGAAAGTATTCTTAAAATACTTCTAAGTTGGCATACAATTTAAATTGACCTTATTACTTTCTAAATGCATGCTGTTAATCTTATGAATGATGCTTCCATGCATGTTTAAATTTTTAAAATTTGTTTTATCTTAGTCATTTTTATTCAAAATTCCATTGCTGCATTTTCCCAGCCCATTTTCTGGTGAAACAGCAGACTTCTCTCTGGTGACATACTGGATTTCTCTAATCATTTAGTCTGCTAAAGCTCCACCCATTTTCTTACAAACAACTAAGCTCTCTCTGTCCAATTAACAACTAATGGATAGAACCTACCCTACATTTTTTGTCTTAATTGATAATCTGTTTCATTCAGATGCACATCACAATATGGAAGAAAAGATCTGTCGCCTACACTGTTTCTTTGTAAGCATAGCAACATGCAGGGGCGGATTTAGTGAATTGGGGGCCCCAGGCAAAATATTTTTTAAGTAAAGAATTTTGAATTTCATCATAGCCTTATAGCCTATGTTTGATCAATTTAGCCTTCTCAAATCATCAGGATTTGCCTAAAATAAAATCTATATATAAAACAGTTCAAGTATATCACAATGTTAGTTTAAATGTTTAACCTAGATAAATGTGCATATCCAGTCGTTCGTGCGGAGAGTGGAAGCTGAAGCACGCTCTGCAGGACATGGAGGCGCCAGTGCGATCACTTGCAGTTTTTTCTAACAGTGGAAACAACTTAAAATGCGCAGTCATTTTTGCTCATAAAGGTAAGAGTAATACATCATTCTAAACTGTAAAGGGTCTACTTTTATTTGTGTGCACTCACAATATCAACAAAACGTTGTGCTTTTATAAAATAAAGAAAACAAACGCTTTCTGCCGTCTCGGG
>NW_015667292.1:795117-799619 GCF_001515625.1 Sinocyclocheilus rhinocerous
GCAAATGCTTTAAAAACAGCTTTAAAATTACTTTATTGCATTCCAGACGCTTTTAAAGTACTTTTCACTATAAATTTTACGGGTAGCTTGAATGTAAACATTTTCATAAATTCGTTGTATTCCCATTTGTAAAATAGCCAACAAATGAATTGTTGTAGGCTAACCCGATCTCATGAAAGTGCGTATAGCACGAGTTTCTGCTTCTATTTGGTGTAATATTTCTATGCAGAAATTGGCTTTGGCATGCAAAAGACTGATAAATTAATAATTAACGGCATGGGTTCTGTCGACAGAAATACGGGACACACAGGCCTATAATAACTGCAACATGCTAATGTAAAACTCCACTGAACGCAACTTTAAGCTAAGCCTCGAGTTCTTACCTAAGTAGTGCTTTTCAAATTAGGAACTCTGGAGGTTCCATTTGGGTTAGAATGCTGCCTATGTATACAGTCTATGTATACTATGTATACAGAGCTTTAGTGACAGCAGTAATATCAACTATCTGCGATAATCATCATGTTGCTCTGGTTCTGCTGGAATCATGCAGCCACATTCACAGCACCTTTGCTGGCTGTTAATAAATTACTACAACAGCATGAATTCACGAACGAGAGGGTCCTAATAGAGCAGCATTAAATTCATATTATGCAACAGTAACCAATTAAAGGCATCTTTTCGGGCAGCCAATCAATACCCAGTCATCACATAATGCTTTACTGCACTGCCTTCTGACATCATCAGTTTACCCAAGGTTTCTTTATCTTTTCTTCTCACCGAATTCAAATGCTGTGAATCTGAAAAAGAGTATGCAAAGCAGGGATTTATTTAAGGCAACTTAATTTGACCTCATTTCCACAGAAAAAAAACTTGCGGTGTGTAATCTACCTCCTCGTGAGTCTGCCACCTGCACTGATCTTATGAGTTACCATGGCAAACCCCATGGCTGGAGGGACAGGGCCACGCTGTGTTCGTGATGCATGCCAGTCCAGCTGCAGCGGGTAGATCCAATGAAGTCTGTTACTTAAGATCCATTTGCAGTCTTACACCTCTTGACAGTAGCCTCTGTGCTCTGCTTTGAGGAATAACACGGAGGACAAAAAATACCTAAATTGCAGACACTGATTCCTTTTAGCCTGCACAATTGCTCTTTGTGTGGCCGAATGCTTTTGAACCACGGGGCATGTCGGTTTTGTAAGCTAAGACCTGTTCATCATATCTATCAGTGGAGAATCTTCCTCAAAACTCACAATGCATTTCGCTGGACAATTATTACAGCCACACTCAGTTCTTGAATATCTATTAGTTTTGCTAATAATCATAATCCTATGGAGCATTTGTCAATTCTTATTCATTTTTGTTGACAACACAGAGGACAAGTCATCGAACCATCCGGATTTTCTTCATGGGCCTATGGGGAATGAGTATCTCTGCAGATACTCTCCGAACGACTTTACTCTGTGTAACCGTGTGGCTTAGCAACAACTGAAGAATCCCTCTGTCTTTAAGGAGGCCTTGTCTGTCTCTCTCTGCTTGTTCTGTGCTTGAGATCGCTCTGATCAGGTCATGTTCAATTGGTTTCAGCAGATAAGAGTGTTCCAAATTGGGGTTTGAGACATGCTTGATAATTCCCTTTAACGAGCTGGAATGAACTGGTATAGTGCTGAGGAGAATAGTCACCTAAACTCACCCTAGTTAACATGAAATAAAAAAGCAAAAAAGATACAGATGAAGAAAGCCTGATCCATGTGGTTATTATGAAGTCAGTATTCTTTTTTTAATAACGAGAGAAAAGGATCACTATACTGTCAACCTTTGTCAATAGTTTATGAATAGCATTTTAGGGAAAATTAATTGCATTCTTTTTTTATATATAAATACACTACCATTTACAAATTTGGGGTCGGTAAGATTTTTTTGAAATTTTTATTTTTTAATTTAGTAATTGAAAGAGGTTTCTTATGCTCATCAGGGCTGCATTTATTTGATCAAAACTACAGTAATCGTGAGAAATATTATTACAATTTAAAATAACTGTTTTCTATTGAAATATATTTTAAAATGCTAATTCTTCCTAAGTTCATTTTGAAAAATAATCTTTGCCATAACTTTTGAAGTGAAGGCTTCAAATGTGTGCTGTTTAATAATTCTGTGGAAACTGTGATTCTTTTTTCTTTTTACAGGATTCTTTGGTAAATAGAAAGTTCAAAAGAGCAGAATTTATATGAAATAGAAATTTTGTGCAACATTATAAATATCTTTAATTTGTATGTATATATATATATACAAGTGCATGTATACCAACTGTTTCTCGAGTACAGAAAGATACTTTTTTTTTTTATTGAGAAAAACTCTATTTCATATCAACAGTTTACAACATTTTAGAAAAAAAAACAAATTTCTGACAAACTGATACTTGAAGCATAAATGAAACATTTACAGTAGGAAATTAAACTGTTTAGGTTTACTAAGCTAAGAAAGAGCAATTTTTTTCTGATGTGCCATCACACTCACATACACTTCAAACAAACATCGTAATCTCTCCTTTCTGCTGTCTGTGATGTAACACCTATGATATAAGAGTGCATGAGCACCAACCACCTGTCAGAACGCATATATCACACTGACATTAGTACTTCACCGAGCCTGCACTTCGCATTTAAAGAGTGACCCATGGGAATATAAACATAAGGGAAACGTCTCTCCTTTGTGTTTAGATTTGTACAAATAATGCTAGCAATTCATATACTTTCTTTGAACTGTTAGTAATTCTCTAACTGTATATCGTGTATAGTTCACATGTAGTTCCACTGTGTCATTCACCATGGAGAGCGCGGTGCTCCTCAGGGCTCTGCAGAGCTCTGGAGGCCAGGGCAGGTGTCTCTGACTGGCCTCCTGTGATGAGAATGTTACATGCTCATGTCTCCTAATGGGTGCAATACCCCTCCTGGGACCCTGCTTCACAGCAGCAGCCTCCCCCTGAACCACAGAGAGTGGTGGAGATGGAGGAAGAAATTTGAAGTGGTGTGAAAACAAATGGGAAAAGAGTGTGGGAAAAATGCAAGGATCTGATCCATGCTGACTCACCATCTAACATAAAGGTTGGATGTCCAGTTGTTTTACATATTATGATCTCATTCTTGTAAATCATTTCTTTCAAGCTCTTTCAAGCTCTTTAAAGAGTCATTTAAAAAAAAGCAACAATTTGATTCAGTTGGAAATTAGGGCAATTTCAAACATTTGTATGTGTGTGTGTGTAAATGTGCACTCCTTTTCTGAATGTTAAAACTACCACTGTTACAAATATTAATTTAGATCTCTAAGCATAAAATGTTATTCACATTTATTATATTTATATTTTTCTTAAAAACTGAACAGTTTTTTTTGTTGATAAAAATGTCTGCCTTTTTATATAAAAAGTCATAACATTTTTTTAAGATTAATTTTGGCATTTTTTGGCTTTCTATGGTTGGGTAGTAGCTAGACATGAAGTGAAGTGAGAGAGAGAGAGAGAGAGAGAGAGAGAGAGGGATGGGATCAGGAAAGGTCAATGAGTTGGGACTCAAATTCGACATGTCCGAAGCGCAATGGCGCTGTATGTTGGCGTGCTGCACACGATACATTTTAATGTAATTTTTTTTTTTCAAATTAAAAAAATATATTTATATTGCCCTATAATTCAAATCCTCTGTTTGCTCTGAGAGTTCACTCCAAAAATAATAGTGTCATTTACTTACCCTCATGTTGTTCAACAAAAGCAAGAAAACCATACACGTTTGGCAGAATTTGACTGAATGTTTTCATTTTTGGGTGAACTATCCCTTTAAGATCGCTTCAATCAATCCAGTGAGTCAATTAGACCGATTCACAAATATTGACCATTTCATTGAAAGGATAGCTACAATAATCCTTGGAATAGAAATCCAATACCACATCAATCTTATTAAGTTACCACAAAGTTTAGACATCGAACTATTGAGTGGTTAGGGGGATCCAGGCTACCCAACACAAACAAGGGTAACCCAGGAATTGGAAAATTACTGAGATCAATTTTCTGATCAGTCACCAATGCGCACCAGAGCAAACCACTTAAAAGACAAGCAATTGAAGAAGCATACAACTCAATTAGTCCTCCTTTCATTACAGCAGCCTTTTATTAGTGGGTCCTGATGCATTATTCTTTCCCTATTGTGATCTCATGTCACCCAATACCCTAAATCCTATTTAATCATTGCAAGTTTTCCTATTGATGCCTGATCATCCATCTGCTTAAAGAACTTAATGGTCTGTAACAGTGAGTGCATACGGCCCTGTGCTTTTTTAGCATTCATGCACCTGGCAGCACTGGCAGATATTATCGAATCCCCTGGAGGGATCTGGCTTGTGTTTTTCCATATCACTTGTATGTCTCCGATTCCTGCTCCAGCGCCAAGGGAACAGCCGGTCACGTCATCGCCAATGAAGGGCTAATGCGAGACCGAGAGCAGGCCCCTAGGGCCAAA
>NW_015667292.1:800825-817239 GCF_001515625.1 Sinocyclocheilus rhinocerous
TAAGCTAAGACCTGTTCATCATATCTATCAGTGGAGAATCTTCCTCAAAACTCACAATGCATTTCGCTGGACAATTATTACAGCCACACTCAGTTCTTGAATATCTATTAGTTTTGCTAATAATCATAATCCTATGGAGCATTTGTCAATTCTTATTCATTTTTGTTGACAACACAGAGGACAAGTCATCGAACCATCCGGATTTTCTTCATGGGCCTATGGGGAATGAGTATCTCTGCAGATACTCTCCGAACGACTTTACTCTGTGTAACCGTGTGGCTTAGCAACAACTGAAGAATCCCTCTGTCTTTAAGGAGGCCTTGTCTGTCTCTCTCTGCTTGTTCTGTGCTTGAGATCGCTCTGATCAGGTCATGTTCAATTGGTTTCAGCAGATAAGAGTGTTCCAAATTGGGGTTTGAGACATGCTTGATAATTCCCTTTAACGAGCTGGAATGAACTGGTATAGTGCTGAGGAGAATAGTCACCTAAACTCACCCTAGTTAACATGAAATAAAAAAGCAAAAAAGATACAGATGAAGAAAGCCTGATCCATGTGGTTATTATGAAGTCAGTATTCTTTTTTTAATAACGAGAGAAAAGGATCACTATACTGTCAACCTTTGTCAATAGTTTATGAATAGCATTTTAGGGAAAATTAATTGCATTCTTTTTTTATATATAAATACACTACCATTTACAAATTTGGGGTCGGTAAGATTTTTTTGAAATTTTTATTTTTTAATTTAGTAATTGAAAGAGGTTTCTTATGCTCATCAGGGCTGCATTTATTTGATCAAAACTACAGTAATCGTGAGAAATATTATTACAATTTAAAATAACTGTTTTCTATTGAAATATATTTTAAAATGCTAATTCTTCCTAAGTTCATTTTGAAAAATAATCTTTGCCATAACTTTTGAAGTGAAGGCTTCAAATGTGTGCTGTTTAATAATTCTGTGGAAACTGTGATTCTTTTTTCTTTTTACAGGATTCTTTGGTAAATAGAAAGTTCAAAAGAGCAGAATTTATATGAAATAGAAATTTTGTGCAACATTATAAATATCTTTAATTTGTATGTATATATATATATACAAGTGCATGTATACCAACTGTTTCTCGAGTACAGAAAGATACTTTTTTTTTTTATTGAGAAAAACTCTATTTCATATCAACAGTTTACAACATTTTAGAAAAAAAAACAAATTTCTGACAAACTGATACTTGAAGCATAAATGAAACATTTACAGTAGGAAATTAAACTGTTTAGGTTTACTAAGCTAAGAAAGAGCAATTTTTTTCTGATGTGCCATCACACTCACATACACTTCAAACAAACATCGTAATCTCTCCTTTCTGCTGTCTGTGATGTAACACCTATGATATAAGAGTGCATGAGCACCAACCACCTGTCAGAACGCATATATCACACTGACATTAGTACTTCACCGAGCCTGCACTTCGCATTTAAAGAGTGACCCATGGGAATATAAACATAAGGGAAACGTCTCTCCTTTGTGTTTAGATTTGTACAAATAATGCTAGCAATTCATATACTTTCTTTGAACTGTTAGTAATTCTCTAACTGTATATCGTGTATAGTTCACATGTAGTTCCACTGTGTCATTCACCATGGAGAGCGCGGTGCTCCTCAGGGCTCTGCAGAGCTCTGGAGGCCAGGGCAGGTGTCTCTGACTGGCCTCCTGTGATGAGAATGTTACATGCTCATGTCTCCTAATGGGTGCAATACCCCTCCTGGGACCCTGCTTCACAGCAGCAGCCTCCCCCTGAACCACAGAGAGTGGTGGAGATGGAGGAAGAAATTTGAAGTGGTGTGAAAACAAATGGGAAAAGAGTGTGGGAAAAATGCAAGGATCTGATCCATGCTGACTCACCATCTAACATAAAGGTTGGATGTCCAGTTGTTTTACATATTATGATCTCATTCTTGTAAATCATTTCTTTCAAGCTCTTTCAAGCTCTTTAAAGAGTCATTTAAAAAAAAGCAACAATTTGATTCAGTTGGAAATTAGGGCAATTTCAAACATTTGTATGTGTGTGTGTGTAAATGTGCACTCCTTTTCTGAATGTTAAAACTACCACTGTTACAAATATTAATTTAGATCTCTAAGCATAAAATGTTATTCACATTTATTATATTTATATTTTTCTTAAAAACTGAACAGTTTTTTTTGTTGATAAAAATGTCTGCCTTTTTATATAAAAAGTCATAACATTTTTTTAAGATTAATTTTGGCATTTTTTGGCTTTCTATGGTTGGGTAGTAGCTAGACATGAAGTGAAGTGAGAGAGAGAGAGAGAGAGAGAGAGAGAGAGGGATGGGATCAGGAAAGGTCAATGAGTTGGGACTCAAATTCGAGATGTCCGAAGCGCAATGGCGCTGTATGTTGGCGTGCTGCACACGATACATTTTAATGTAATTTTTTTTTTTCAAATTAAAAAAATATATTTATATTGCCCTATAATTCAAATCCTCTGTTTGCTCTGAGAGTTCACTCCAAAAATAATAGTGTCATTTACTTACCCTCATGTTGTTCAACAAAAGCAAGAAAACCATACACGTTTGGCAGAATTTGACTGAATGTTTTCATTTTTGGGTGAACTATCCCTTTAAGATCGCTTCAATCAATCCAGTGAGTCAATTAGACCGATTCACAAATATTGACCATTTCATTGAAAGGATAGCTACAATAATCCTTGGAATAGAAATCCAATACCACATCAATCTTATTAAGTTACCACAAAGTTTAGACATCGAACTATTGAGTGGTTAGGAGGATCCAGGCTACCCAACACAAACAAGGGTAACCCAGGAATTGGAAAATTACTGAGATCAATTTTCTGATCAGTCACCAATGCGCACCAGAGCAAACCACTTAAAAGACAAGCAATTGAAGAAGCATACAACTCAATTAGTCCTCCTTTCATTACAGCAGCCTTTTATTAGTGGGTCCTGATGCATTATTCTTTCCCTATTGTGATCTCATGTCACCCAATACCCTAAATCCTATTTAATCATTGCAAGTTTTCCTATTGATGCCTGATCATCCATCTGCTTAAAGAACTTAATGGTCTGTAACAGTGAGTGCATACGGCCCTGTGCTTTTTTAGCATTCATGCACCTGGCAGCACTGGCAGATATTATCGAATCCCCTGGAGGGATCTGGCTTGTGTTTTTCCATATCACTTGTATGTCTCCGATTCCTGCTCCAGCGCCAAGGGAACAGCCGGTCACGTCATCGCCAATGAAGGGCTAATGCGAGACCGAGAGCAGGCCCCTAGGGCCAAAGTGTTGGGTCTTAGACACACCACCCGAATCTGGTGAACGCAATGCGATTGAAAAGATTGATTCCTGCGGCAACGCTCAATCCTGCTTCCGTTAATGCAGCTCGTAATGGAGGTGCTCCGTTCAGTGGCCCCCGGGCCAGCAGATACAAAAGTGCTCCATTACGGTCGCCTGCTCTTGAGCCAGTGTTTAATGCTAGCAGGAGAATGGCTAGTCTGGAGAAAGATGATAACCCTCTTAAGCCAATTATGACAAAGCAACGGTGGCCTGAGTCATCACTGAACCCGTGCTGGAGTTCACTAAAAAAAAGGTTAACATGGTATGACCATATTTGTGTGAACATGGTACCATGGTGTTCTTTAAAGTACCTTGGAATGTGCTATATGGGTGTTTTTTTTCAATTATGGGTGCTCTGGCACTGTAGACTTCTTTTATAAAATAAACTCTCTTAAAACACTTTTCACACTCACATTAGTTTGTTTACTTTGTAAATTAACAGTGTACAACAGTATATATACATGCATCATCGGAGATGACAATTTTCGTCATATGAAACATTTCCAGCACATTTCACTGTAGTAGAATTTGGCAGATGGACACGATGGTGGTGGAAGGTATGTAACATTGTAACATTATTGAAATAAAATAGCTAACTCTTTTGTCTCAATAAGGATAATTTCCCTTAAATAATAAATGAAATAATTTCAATTAAATTATATTTTCAACACAATTGGAAACAACTACAGCTTGATTGAAAGCAGTGTTGTTATTGTGAACTAAAACTATTAAAAACAATTTCCCATCATTGAAATAAAGGAATAAAAAAAAACTTAAAACTTAATTGAAATAAGTTTAAATACTAAAATGACTAAAACTGAAATAAAATAATAGAAATGAAAAAAAAAACTACTAAAAATGTCAAAAGCACATAACAAAACAAACTAAAATGACAGTGAAAAGTAAACATAAAAATAAAAGCTAAATCAAAATTAATAAATGCTATAATAGTATATAAAAAATGTGCTAATTGGAATTGATAAATGCTGCCATACCAGTCATAATTTTATAAATAATTGAATCAAATAAATATTAAAACGGTTTATTTCACTGTTTGTTTGGATCAGTTTTAAATCTGTATGAAGGATTTTCATAGTTTGTCAAACTATCAAATGCACACACAAAATGCTTTTGATACTGCAAGCAGCAAAAATAAATGATGAAGACTTGGTAAAATGTTTTAAAATAGCTCATAAATGCATAAAAGTGCATGAAGTTGAAGAAACACCCATACCATTACTGTACCATAGTACCACCACCAGATTTTTCTAAGATCTCGTTTCCAGACTCAGACTGCTTATAAAGTCACATTAATTTATTATTCTGTCAAGTGGTAGGGAAAAACATGGGGTGAGTGTTAAGAATCAAGCAAGCTGTGCTCCACATGGCTCTTTATCTTTCTATTTTGCGAAGCCGTATTTTGCTTTGATCTGATATTCAAGCTCCGGTCCCTTCGCTGTCTCTTCCCTCTCTCTCCTGTCCCTCTCCGCTCTCACATGGTTAATCTTCCTTTGCATATCTCACGCCTTCCTTTCCCTCCCTCATTTTCTCTGGTCTTCATGTTGCCAGGGTTCACAGCTGCAGAGTACGTTCTGATAAAGACAGCCCGCTGAGCTGTAAAGAGGCACCCATGGTCCCTGCTGCTCAGACTCAGCTTTGAAGCGAGTGCCGCTCTGCCGTCCTTTCTGTGCGCAGAAGCCCAAAATACCAGACAAAATGGTGTAAACATTTAAAAACAAAACGGGGAAAGGCAGGGGCAGCTTCACTGTCTTTTTTCGTCTCTCTCCCTCTCTCTCTCTCGCTTTCCTGCATTTCCCTCCCTCTGTGTTTAACTGTCATTTGCATTTTATATAATGTCCTCCAACAGTTTATGGAATGCTATTTGAGAGATGTGACTATTGGGTGATTTCTGCCTTGAGTTATGTGAATCTTGCCATGAGAACATTATGTGTGAAAACAGGGTGCTTCTTTGCTGCCTTTTGACTCACCCTAAACAAACATTTAGTGTTCAGCTTGGAAATGGTCGAACAAAATGACGTAAATAAACAGCATTAATGACACTTTATTTGGAGCAATCGGATTGGATTATTCGCCTATGACCCCATTTACACTATTAAAGAAAATGATTCACACAAAAATGAAAATTCCATCATTTACTCATGTCGTTCCAAACCTGTATGACTTTCTTTCTTCTGTTGAACACAAAAGATTTTTTGAAGAATGTTGGTAACCAGTTTTGACTTCCACTGTATGGACAAAATTCAGTTTTCCACACATGAATGTAAGTCATAAAGGTTTGGAACGACGTGAGGGCAAGTGAATGACAGAACTATCTCTGGCTATTTTTGCTGGTGAACAGTGAACAACTTGTGTCTTCTGTGTCTATTTTGGGGGGAAAAGATAGGAATGTGCTATTGTGGAGGACAGGCACATTCATTTTTTGACGTTCAGATTTTTCTGTTAATTTACCAGGATCTACTTGGCACAGATTTGCTCAGAGCAATTTGACTGAAGTTTTTTGGGTTAGGGAAAGCTGGTTTCATGCTTTGATGGAGTTGGATGCCTCCAAAAAATAATTTAGTCCTGATTTAAGCAGAAGAAGATGAAAAAGAAAAGCAGGAAGAGTAATGTGAAGCTGAGAGGGTCTGTTTTTGTGAAAACAGGTCAGGTTTATTCTCTTTGCAAAATGATATGCGAAAATGATATGAAACTCACCAGAAGAGATCTTCTGTGTTTATAAACACTAACGTTTAAAAGTTATGCTAACCTAAGCTGTATTTATTTGATCAAAAATGCAGTAATATTGTAAAATATATTTATTTAGAATAACGCTTTTCTATTCAATTTTTTTTAAATGTAATTATTTGATGACAAAGCTGAATCATTACTCCAGTCTTTAGTGTCACATGATCCTTCAGAAATCATTCTAATATGCTGATTTGCTGTTTATGAAACATTTCTTATTATCAATGTTGAAAACAATTGTGCTGCTTAATATTTTTGTGGAAACCGTGATACTGTTTTTTTCCCAAGTATTCTTTGACGAATAGAAGGTTCAAAAGAATGACATTTATTTGAAATCAAATCATAACATTAGAAATGTCTTTACTGTCCCTTTTAATCAATTTAATACATTCAATATTTTGGCCCATTTTCTAAAGAACAAGACTGTGTGTGTGTGTGTGTGTGTGTGTGTGTGTGGTTTATGAGGACACAAATTTTTCAAATGACTTGGGTATGACATAGATATTATTACTGTGTGAAGGTGATTTGTGAAGGACATTTCGGTGTCCAAAAGGCTTCAAAAACATACTAAATGGTGTTTTTTTTTAATCTAAAACTGCACAAAGTTTTCTGTGAGGGGCAGGTTTAGGTGTAGGGCGATAGAAAATACAGTTTGTACAGTATAAAAACCATTACGCCTATGGGGAGTCCCCATAAACCATAAAAACACACGTGTGTGCGCAAGTGTGTACGTGTGTTTGTGTGTGTGTCTCTGCTAAAGCTTCATTTTGTCTACATTTATTATAGCATGGACTAAAAGCTACAAAACATGCAGTTCACTCATGCTGAATCTTTATGACTTTTTGCCAGTTCTATTCTTCTCCAGATGATTGCATAGGGTTTGTAGAAAACTGACAGAGAAGCATCTCTGGTCATTTGACAGCTGACATCTCTATTCCTCTTCAAAAGCCTCACGTTGACATGACCTACGCATGACAGTCCTTCCTCAAGTGCTAGAGGTTGTGTCATCTTACAGGCTGTGAGATAACAGAGGCCGATGAATAGCACTAACACTATCTGATGGCTCTACCTGCTTGTCCTTCTACCTTTTCTAGATGCCCATGACAGCTTCAAAATGGCATTGTCTCATCCACAGCAAAATGGCTGTGTGACAGGGAGACTCTGATGGTGGCCTTGTCAAAAGATGGTTTGCAGTTAGTGTTAATACTCAGTAGAACATGGCTTTTGGTAAATAATGCAGCTAATATGATGATGATTCCACAACAGAAGGGTAGATGATGCTTGTGGTCTTCACTGGAGTCTTCAGGAATCAAAATAATATTTTTTCCAGTCCTCAGTACCCGAGGGCGAGTAATGAGAGAGTGCCTCTTTCATCTCCGGTTCAAGACATGATGAAAGTCTAATACAGCCAAAACACCATTATCTAGATACATACTCATTCCCAACCTTATGCTGGTAACCAGCTGGGACTGTTCTTAAAGGGATAGTTCACCCAAAAGTGAAAATTCTCACATCATTTACTAATGTTTTTCCAAACCTGTATGACTTTCTTTCTTCTGTGGATATTTTCAAAAATGTCACTCTTTTTCTTCCTTTTCGTATTCTTTTCCTTTATGTTTCACAGAAAAAGTCATACAGGTTTGAAATTGGAACAGGTTTGGAAAGGCATGAGGAAATGTCAACAGAATTTTCATTTTTGAGTGAACTATCCCTTTAAGATTGACTGAAATTTTCCATTGTTTTCCCCACAGGATGTTGACCACAGCAATGTAACAAATGAAGGACAACAGAAGATTTTCCAGAGGCAGCACTGTTAATTTATTCTGTTGCTATGGTCACAAGATGCTCCTCCTCTCAAATGACCGCTACACTAGAGCGCACATGTTAGCATGTCTGGAGGGCTTTGATGTATATGACAGTAAACACTGACCCAGTGCAGCTCATTATCAGGTTATGTAAGTCCAAAGGTGAGAAGATGGAAGGGTAAGCAGCAGGTGGTCCCGGGATGTCTTAATGGTCAGTCGTGTGTGACTCATATTGGATGCCAGTGCTTGGTCCGGAGGCTGGAAATCACTTCCTTTTGTTCTCCTAGAAGGCTGAACAGAGGGTGATTAACAGGCTCAGGACAGGGGGGTGCTGCTTTGAGATCTAAAGCTGTTACTTCTGTCTTCGGTCACTGTCAGCCCCCTGAGAAATTCTCGGTTCAGTCATTGTCATCTCTGCAAGCTAGCCTACAGTAGTGGACACTCTGGGGCATAGCTGTATATCCACTGAAAATACTGAGCTTAGAGGAATTACAATATCTTGTTTTGGGTTCACTTCAGTTTTGTGCCGTAAAAGCTGATGGTTATTTTCATTTCATTTCATTTCATTTCATAAGGTGGGAAATCAGCATGTGCGTATCTGAAAAACTTGTTCCTCTTCCTATTTTCCCCAAACTGTGAAAACTAGTTTTTAGCTTTGATAATGCCAATCACAAGAAATCAAGGACAAACATTATTTTCAGATTAAATTATACACGTTATTATTTTGTTTTATTTTGCTTTTTTGATACTTTTTCTTTTTTAGCTAATGCACTAATGATTAACCTAGGAAATAAGTAAATAAATAAATAAGAAACGATACAAGACGACAATTTTCGGATACATGGCAAATGTATATATATAGCAAAACAATATAGAGAAAGATTAATATTTCATATTGTTTTAAAATATGTTGAATTACAGAATGATATCTTTCTATGGGGATTCTTGAATATTTTTATTTGAATATTTAATAATAATATGTATTAATATTAATTACATTTATATCAATATTCATTTTTTTAGCTAATGCACTAATGATTAAACTAAGGGAACAAAATGAATAAGTAATGAGTAAGTAAATAAGTAAGTAAATAAGAAGTGATATTCCTTATTATGTGACAAGATTTTTCAGATACCTGGCAAATACATACATACATATATAAATAATTTCAAAAACAAAACGAATAATTCATATGATATACAATTGGTTATATTGGTGCCTTTTCTGTGGAGATTTTTATTTTATTTTATTAGATTTTTATTGAGCTCTACTGAGGTCAAGTGTCATGTTTGTTACCATATTTTAAAAATGACCCATTACTGGAAATGATTAAAACCATTTGCAGTGCATACCTAGTGTGTCAAGGAGCTGACATAGGCTAATAGAGTTTAGCTCCCTCAAACAAAAGCAAAGCTAGGCCTCCCTAAACACTCCACAGCAAGTCATTACAATCAGCTCTCACTGGGACTTAGATATCTTGCTTTGTTAGCCCTAATAGTTGCCAGGAGACAATTAATCAACCGCTTAATCTTGCAGTGTTCTAAACCCTATTTATGCTGCAGTGACACGGGGAGCTAAAATCCCACTGATGTTAGAATAGTTACAGAATGACTAAGTACAAATGTGAAGATTTTGCTAGACATAACTTTACCTAAGTAGCTTTTACTTGCAAGCTGTTATATGTGAGCAGTTATAGTGCAGTTTGTTTAATTTTGCATTTTCTGTACCTTTAAATTTTTGCATCGAACGTTTCATCACACTAGAAAGCAGTTTTCATAAAACTGTATTCTAATCACACGTGATTGCGATTAAAAACAACAATTGCTAAATGTCTTTGTCCTATCTAGATGCATTGTGCTACAGGGAATTTGGTCGGTTGCTTTATTTCTATTTTTGCTGTTTTTGCTCTGAGTAGCCCCGCCTACACTGAAATCTCATTGGTCCAATAAATTATATGTTCCGATTGGCTGCATTTGTGTCACATCATTAAGCTTTTTGGCTTTCAGTGATGACAGAGGAATAACTTCCTAATACCTCCCATAACCTCCTTGTAAGCCTTGTCAGATTGTGCCTAAGATGCAGTGTAACATTGCATTCAATGTTCGATCCTGATTTGGAGGAAAACAGTGGGGAAAAATGAGTAGGGATCCATTGTTTGTGTACATGAATCTTATCTTTGTGCTTGCTCGTAATTGTCTTTACAGGCATTGCGAGAATTCCTGAAACTTTCCATAGCTGTGTGATAAATGGACACACGCCAGTGGAGAGTTGAAATGTGCTTGTTTCACCTGCGAGGGCAGTAGCTAATGATGATGAAGCCAGAATGGAACAAGAGACTCCATCCCTCCATCAGCACCTGTTCCACCTCTCAACGAAACAAATGGCGTAGGACTCCTTCATCATGGCTCTGTCATTCCTAATTTCCTGTCAGGCACCTGCTCTCTCTTTGTACTGGTCTGAGGATGCGAGTTCATTCATTCTCTTCTCATTGCATTCTTTTCTCCCTCATTCAGTACTTTTCCTCACTAATACGCATATATTTACTGGACTGCATCACTTTGCATCTCCATTTATTTTGATCCCGTCTGTGTCCGGCTGTATCAGCCTTGTTTATTTCATGCACAGTAATCTGCTGCTCTTTTCCCTCTGCTCGTTTCTCTGCTCTCTTTCTCTCAATGACTCATATCTTTGTAGAGGAGGCAGAGCAATTTGGGAGCGTGCTCCGCCGCGCACGTTTCAAATGAAATGGCACTTTATCAGCTGTGCACACTTATTCTCGCTCTGTCTGATGAGGCACCTGTGGTGGACCCTCGACCCAACCCTCACCTAATGCTCTCTCAAAATGATCATTGAGCACAGACAAATGATTTGAGCTTTCTTTATCTCCTTGTGCACAGTATATGTCTTCCTGATGAGAGCTGAAACATCTTCCTAGAGGAAAATGTTATTGCTCAGAGGTTGCTTTATCATAGCTCAGATGTTTACAACGTGACCCAAGCAAGTTCAAGGTGATTAAGCAACAAAGCTAACTTTCATTAGTTGTTTTCCCATCCAACTGCAAAAGATATACATTAAAGTACTGTACATTAAAGTACACATCAAATATATTCTGATTGGCTGTAATTGTGTCACATTACACAACACTTTTGTGTTCAGGACAGTCATATTGCTTGTTGCTGGAAACTTTGTACCTGTTTTTAATGTGTGTTAGATTTCTCAGGTATGTTTTTATAAGTATGTTTATTCTTAAATTCCTTAGGAGAAATATAAATTGATACAATGTGGATACAATGAGACAGTTTTGGAAAGTAAGAATGCATTGTTTTAAAATTATTAAGGATGCACTGCAATTACAACTCTAGTCCAACACACCAATATTAAAATTTTGGCCAAAAAGTATTTTCATGTTATTGCTGATAATATTAAAAATATTAAATATTCTATACTATTTTGTCTATTTTTAAAAGATTAAAGATTCAGTGTGACATGACAGAAAATGAATTTGTAAATGTAAAAATAGGGGTATTTTACATTTGTATTATAAAATCTTCTGACTAGTAACTAATATGGTACTGACATACTGTGCATCTCTAAAAATTGATTCGGAGAGCTTGAATAAATTGGTATGGGAAGAATATGATGAGAAACCTTTGTGTTCTTTGAGTATCTTGACAAATCTAAGCACAGTGTGAATTAAGCATCGTTAGGATCTGAAAGTCTGAAGAAATCATGTTTGAAAATACTGGAGCTGTTCTCAGGAGAATTACATAAATGGCATAAAAGTCTCCATTTAATATCATTGCTGACAAGGAGAAACAAACGAGATAAAAAGGATCTCTTTGTGTTGTTCATTCTACCTCCAGTCCCATTTTCTTGCCACTGTCTGCTCTGAATGTCCTTGTGTCCTCTGTTCCCTGTTCTCCTTAATCACCTGTGTCAGATATTCTGTCACTGAACTCATTGCACTATTGATTTTCTGTACCTCAGCAGTTAGTACCACCACTGTACACTCTCCGCCTCATAAATATTCATCCTCACGCTTTCAACATGGTCCAGACGGGCCTCTGCATCCTCTTAGCCAATCTGCCGACAGCTATTGGCCGAATTGAGAGTATCTCCAAGAAACATGTAGATTGAGAGGAATTTACAGTATGGAGAATGACAAATCATGAGTTTGACTGCACTAACAAGAGATGATGCATCTGGGAAAGAGGAAAAATAAACTACAGCACAGGTCAAGGCTATTGATTGAATGGCAGGAGCTGTGTGGTTGTTCATTACTCTTCCTGTTGTGTTTCATTCAATCAGGATGGTGCGGCGTTCCAAGAATTATTTGTTGTTTGGCACTTTTCTTTTGAGAATTCCGAGAGTGACGGCTCACTGATTTCCTGGAGGTTTATACATTTGTTATTTTTATCAGAATTGAGAACATTTGAGGATTAACCTAGCTTCATGCTTAGCTACTAGCACAGAATGTCTGACAAACTCAAATCCCAGTGACGAAGAGGTTTTCTGTTGACCAAACACACCAGATGGTCACATGACACATTTAAATAAATAAACAAATCAAAGCAGTGACATTAACAAGCTCATTAAATACGGCAGAGACATCTCTGTATTTATATTTTTCACTACACGGACCCAATACATAGTAATAATGTGTCAACCCAATACCCAAAAATCCCCTGTGGTGCTTTGTCACTTAAAGGTTCAACACACTGACAACCTTGCCACTCTTTACCAATCAATTAAAGTTACACACAACATGTTTATGTTTAACTTGATAAAACACAGAAGCTTACCTTCCCCCAACCCAATTACCAGTCCAATATTATACCTCACGCCGCGTCTGGGGAGTCGGAGAACGATATTAGTCTGCCAGCTCACTTCACAGGGTTTTAAATTACATTCCACCTGTCACCTGTTCCTGGCAGTTGAGGGCCACAATGTGAGGGCAAACAAAGTGCCATGAACCAGCAGGCAGCCAGGAACAGGCCTACAATAGAGGCAAAGGGCACCACTCTTGGGTTCTCACACACTGGCTCTTTGTGAGCTGCTTTGTTGAGTTTGGACAGGCACGAATGTATATTTATAATTTATTTCTTTTCAGAAATCTGTCTCAGCTTCACTTCAGACTTGAGTCTCATTTAATTTCACACACCTTTTTTATTTGCTTGTGTGATTTTATTTTATATTATTTTCCTGATTTTGTTCCTTTCTCTACCAACCACTTGAGCAGATGTCTGTAAACGTAGATGGCACATGTCCTCTTAGCTGATTTCCTTGATGTCTCTTTCTCTCTTTGTGTCTTTCACTCACTTCTCTCTTTTTTCTTTATATCTCTGGCTTTGTGTAACTGAATTGCCCAACTACATCAATCGGCACTCTTAGACCACTCTCAACCCCTCATTCTTGCATACGCACACCATCTCATTCTAAACTACCTTTCTTAACCAATCTTATGTCTAATGGAAAAATATGTTTTACAGGAGGATATCTGATGTTAATGTTACTAGACTAAAAGGCAGGATATCAAAGTATGTCCAAACCAGATGTCTAGACTGTTTTTGGTCTTTGTTTACTTCTGCTGCTTTTACTATGCCGCTTTACTACCACCCACAAGGTCCTGCCGATAACATTGTAGTTAGGGAGTAATCTCTGTTAAATACAACTTAAGCTTTATGAACAGCATCTGTGCTGTGCTGTCAGTAACCGCAGAAAATAATTTCCCTATAGTTTGTAAAAGCAAAGTATGCATCTCTTATTCCATCCTGATGATTCGAAGATAGCTGCTCACATCTCAGCTTGTCTAACAGATGTTTCTTGCTGGATGAAGGACCATCACCTTCAACTCAACCTTGCCAAGACAGAACTGCTTGTGGTTCCATCAAACCCATCCTTTCATAACAATTTCACCATCCAGTTGAGTCTTACCTCTCAGATAGGTCCTTCAAGGTGTCTTGGAGAGGTGAGGTGTCCAAGTCACAAGATCTAGCTACTGGGGTGCCTCAGGGCTCAGTTCTTGGACCACTTCTCTTCTCTGTCTACATGGCATCATTAGGTTCTGTCATTCAGAAACATGGCTTTTCATATCACTGCTGTGCTGATGACACTCAACTCTACCTCTCATTCCATCCTGATGATCCGACGATAGCTGCTTGCATCTCAGCTTGTCTAACAGACATTTGTTGCTGGATGAAGGACCATCACCTTCATCTCAACCTTGCCAAGACAGAACTGCTTGTGGTTCCATCAAACCCATCGTTTCATAACAATTTCACCATCCAGTTAGGCACATCAACCATAACTCCTTCAAAAACAGCCAGAAACCTTGGAGTTATGATTGAGGATAAGCTGACTTTCTCAGACCACATTGCTAAAACTGCCCGGTCCTGCAGAGTTGCTTTATTCAACATCAAGAAGATCAGGCCCTTTCATTCAGAACATGATTCACAACTCCTTGTTCAAGCTCTTGTTCTGTCCAGGCTGGACTATTGCAATGCTCTCTTGGCAGGTCTTCCAGCCAGTTTTATCAAACTTTTACAATTAATCCAGAACGCATTAATCCAGAACGCGGCAGCAAGATTAATTTTTAATGAGCCGAAAAGAATGCACGTCACACCTCTGTTTATTAATTTGCACTGGCTACCAATAGCTGCTCGCATTAAATTCAAGGCATTAATGTTTGCCTAAAAAACCACCACTGGCTCTGCACCACTTTACCTAAATTCTTTCTAAATTCTTTCTGAATTCTAAAGCTTGCGTTCTGCAAGTTAACGTCGCTTTATTGTGCCATCCCAAAGAGGCACAAAATCACTTTCACAGACTTTTAAATTAAATGTTCCCTCCTGGTGGAATGACCTGCCCAACTCAATCCGAGCAGCGATTCAAGAATTCAAGATTTTTGTATTCTATCTATTTGTTTTCTTTTTATTTATTATATAATTAAAATAAAAACCTTGCTACGTGTACTGCGTTAAGCTAACTGAGACTTGTTATAGCACTTGCATATCATTGCTCTTTTGTTGATTTTGATTGCTTCCAGTGTCCTCATTTGCAAGTCGCTTTGGATAAAAGCGTCTGCTAAATGACTAAATGTATGCGCTTACAATGGAAGTATATGGGGCAATATTAAAGTTACAGAAAAAATACAGTCCATCGCTGTGAAATTATTAAATTACATGTTTGCATGAGACTAGTGTTATAAAATCGCTTAGTAACGTTGTCTGTACAAAATTAAATAATATTGTCGAATTGAAAACCTAGTAATTTAGGCATGATATGCATAAGGACACAGGAACTATTCATGAAGCACTTTGTAATGGAGCAAATACCAACAGATTTACCTTTGTAATGCAAAACTAAAGCGTCCTCCACCTAGAAAACAGTAATAATATTTCACAATATTTCACTTTGATTAAATACAGCCTTGGTGAACATAAGAGATTTCTTTCAAAAACATTAAAAATGTTACAGTCCCCTGTTCAAATTTTCAGTGTGTTGATGGATGCAGTGGTGCTGGTCCATGATGAGCAGATTTAACAGAGGACATGAGATCTGCCACTCATCAAGGCAGATATAATTGACCCATGATTGTCCCTGTATCCATGTCATGGCAGCTCGCAGTGCGGCCTCTCCACTAAATAATTTTAATTAAGAACCTTTACAAAATCAAATGCCTGGGAAGGAAAGGACTCGAGTGACGGGTCTTTCTCTTTCTCAAACATTTCATGAATGATAAGTGCAGGTGTTGGAAAGCTCTACCAATGTGACCCTCTCATTATGTCACGAGAGCTGATTTCCTCTGACGAATACATGAAAGGTCCCACCGCATGTCTGCGTCTCTTCACACCATTCTGCATTTGTTATTCATCCCCCCAAGGTAAAAGCCAGTGTCTCATCCCACAATGACAAGCGTTACCTGGTGATTAATTCAATTGGCTGACACATCAAGGTTAGATGTTTAGTCACTGTCCGTCTTGTGTGAATCTGTCGGTGACGGGATATTTTAATGTCGATTACATTTGCATGTTCAGACATACCTTTCAGAATTCAAAACCCTGACAATAATACAAAAGAACTGACTTTGTGTAGATCTACTTTATCATATTAGACACCACAATATCATAAAAATATATTTTCCTTGCTTTTTAAATAGTTTTACTGTATGTAGAAAATATAATGAATGTTTAAGAACTGAATCTTCTTTACCAGTCCAAAAAAGCCACCTATTAAAATGTTTATTTAAATATTAATTTCTGAGTAATTACACAGATTAATTATGCAGTCTTAGGGTATGTCAACTATATAGGACTTGGGTGACCGTGATTTCACCAAGTACAACATGTTCCTGGATCAGCATCCTTGTTTATCCTGGAACAACATTCCAATTAACCAATCAGAATTGAGGGATAACTTTTCAGTAAATATCTGTTTTAGACTTATGATCAGGGTTAGGTGCTTCTACACCCTTGTTAATCAGCTATCATTTCACACTGTTTT
>NW_015667292.1:818442-820809 GCF_001515625.1 Sinocyclocheilus rhinocerous
AATAGATTTTGGTTTGACTGTATCTATTTGATAAATGAAGTTAACCAACTAACATTATACATACCCTTTTGGTTTCTGTACTCAATATTTAACAATTTTACAAATGCAATAGAAATATTGGTATCGGTACTCGGTATCGGCAAGTACCAAAAATAAAAGTATCGGTATCGGGCGAGTACTGGAAAACGTGGTATCGGTGCATCTCTAAACAAAAGATGTTGATCCAGGAACATGTCTTACTTGGCAAAATCATGGTGACCATAGGACTTGACAGTACCTGTAACTCATATGTGAGTGCAGAAAAGCACTGTTTCACATGTGACAAGGGTATTTGCATAAAGGTCTTAGAGGTATATAGTTGTAGAAACCAACCATTTATGCATGGAAGGATGGCTAGGATATATTAGAAATCATTACTAAACATGTATGAGTTTCTTTTCCTTCCTTTAGGAAAGATTTTATTTATTTATTTATTTTTTATTTTTTCATACAGTGATAGTCACTGGGGTTCATTGTTGTTTTGGAGCCCACTGACTTTCATTGTATGGATGAAAAAATGTTGAAACATTCTTAAAAATAGCCTAAAAATAAGCACATGTCTAAAAACTCTATCATTGTTGTCTAGAGAACATTTGGTCCAAACTAGTTTTTGCATACATTCAAAGTTATTTACTTCATATAAAATTACTTGACTGGTGATTTCACCAGTAGGCGGCTCACTCAAGGGATCATTCTCTGATTGGCTCTTTATGGCAATTACATTTCTCATTCAATTTCAAGGGTTGTTCATTTTGGTGTGAAAAAAAGTTAATTATCCATGTATCTTTACCACCTCTTACACTCTCTCACTCTCTGCCTCTAACTACTAAAGCTCAATAATGTTCACCCTTGTGCTCTTAATTAATTTACACTGTATAAAAACAATATGCCTCTGATATCCTTTGCTCTGATCTCAATCACATCAGGGATTAAGTACGTCCTATTTTTATGCCTGAATGAAACAAATCTCAATCACAGAGCCTTTCTACTCGCCACGGGAGTTTTGCTAGTTCATTTTCCTAAGTGTCTACATATCATCGCAAGCGCACGTGAGCCTGGCTTTACAGAAACTCGCTTATCAGATCACAGAGACAGAGCAACAACACCCGGACTCTGTTTTAATCATTCTCAGGGACTTTAATAAACCAAATCTCTCCCGTGAACTGCCAAAATACAAACAGCATGTTACATGTCCCACCAGAGACAGTAATATATATTGGATCACTGTTACACAACAATAAGGGATGCATATCACTCTGTCCCACGGGTGCATATCACTCTGTTCCACGAGCAGCTTTGGTGCTCTCTGATCACTGTTTGGTTCATCTTATACCGACCTACAGGCAGAAACTGAAATCTGCTAAACCTGTATTAAGGACTGTAAAGAGATGGACTAATGAAACAGAATGGGTTTTAAAAGCCTGTTTTGACCTCACTGATTGGAGCGTTTTTGAAGCTGCTGCAAACGATCTGGATGAGCTCACTGAGACTGTAACATCGTATATCAGTTTCTGTGAAGATATGTGCATTCCTACCAGGACTCATTTAACTTACAACAACGACAAACCATGGTTCACTGCAAAACTCAGACAACTCCGTGAGGCCAAAGAAGATGCTTACAGGAAGGGGGACAGAGTCTTGTATAAACAGGCCAAATACACACTGGAAAAGGAGATCAGAAAAGAGGAATGGCAAAGAGGAATTATTCTGAAAAAATAAGGACTCAGTTCACTTCCAGCGACTCAGCATCAGTGTGGAAAAGTCTGAAAGAAATCACCAACTACAAGACACCATCCCCCAGCACTGTGGAGAATCAACAACTGGCAGACGATCTGAATGAGTTCTACTGCAGGTTTGAAAAAACACCCCACACCCGCCCTGAACACCTCTCCACACAACCATTCACACCTCCAGCAACCCCCCTCTCCCCCACACCTGCAATTCAGATCAGTGAAGACGAGGTGCGCCAGGTCTTCCGGAAGCAGAAAAGGAAAAAAGCACTGCAACATCTAGACAGACCAGGGACTTATGTGAGGATCCTGTTTGTGGACTTTAGCTCGGCTTTTAACACTATCATCCCAAACCTCCTCCTGCCCAAATTAACTCAGCTCTCTGTGCCAAACTCCGGCTATCAGTGGATCACCAGCTTCCTGACAGACTGGCAGCAGCTAGTAAAGCTCGGAAAATTCTCATCCAGCACCCATACGATCAGCACTGGCGCCCCTCAGGGATGTGTCCTCTCCCCACTGCTCTTCTCCCTCTACACGAACAACTGCACTTCAAAGGACCCCTCTGTCAAGCTCCTAAAGTTTGCAGACGACACCACAC